>NC_079196.1:22763011-22820511 GCF_029499605.1 Hyla sarda | reverse complement strand
TGATAGATAGATTTGAGATAGATAGATAGATAGATATGAGATAGATAGATAGATAGATAGATAGATATGAGATAGATAGATATGCGATAGATAGATAGATATGAGATAGATAGATAGATAGATAGCTATAGATATGAGATAGATAGATAGATATGAGATAGATAGATAAATAGATAGATAGATAGATATACAGCAACAGAAGAATGCAGCAGCACACTGCCAGCACAAGGATATAGGTGAAACATGAACATGCAGATAAAACATGGAGAGCTATACAGCTATGGTGTAATAGATGCAAATGTGAAACTATGAAATAGTGAGGCACTTAGCTCGCAAATTTGTCTCCGCCGGCGGTCAAATAGCTTGGACCGTCCCACCGCGATAAGGTGGCCTCATTGGGACGGACCCTACACTGTGAATATGCCTCTGTGTGAACAGTTCAGTAAGCATGGCAGATCTGGAACATCCAAGACACCTTGTATACACACCTGATAGAGGTGGGTGGGGTGCAAGGCCAACATGGAGGTAGCCACTCACCCATATGTGCAATACAGACAAAGAATAAGTCAGCCAGCACTTTAGTTGATACCAAACTATTATATGGACCTGGCCACGGGGGAGTGGCTACCTCCATGTTGGCCTTGCACCCCACCCACCTCTATCAGGTGTGTATATAAGGTGTCTTGGATGTTCCAGATCCTGCCATGCTTACTGAACTGTTCACACAGAGGCATATTCACAGTGTAGGGTCCGTCCCAATGAGGCCACCTTATCGCGGTGGGACGGTCCAAGCTATTTGACCACCGGCGGAGACAAATTTGCGAGCTAAGTGCCTCACTATTTCATAGTTTCTCATTTGCATCTATTACACCATAGCTGTATAGCTCTCCATGTTTTATCTGCATATTCATGGTTCACCTATATCCTTGTGCTGGCAGTGTGCTGCTGCATTCTTCTGTTGCTAGATATGAGATAGATTGATAGATAGATATGAGATAGATAGATAGATAGATAGATATGAGATAGATTGATAGATAAATATGAGATAGATAGATAGATATGAAAGAGATAGATAGATAGATAGATAGATAGATAGATAGATAGATAGATATGAGACAGATAGATATGAGCTAGATAGATAGATGATAGAAGATATATAGTTAGATAGATAGACGATTGATTGATAGATAGATAGATAGATTTAGACAGAAAGACGTAGAAGGGAAGCAGCACTCCTTCAAAACCTGTGCACAGGAAAAGTTGTCCAGTTGCCCATAGCAACCAATCAGATCACTTCTTTCATTTTATAGAGGCCTTGTTAAAAAATGAAAGAAGCGATCTGATTGGTTGCTATCGGCAACTGGGGAACTTTTGATAAATCTCCTCCCTCAAGTACAATTCTTTTACCCAAATCAAAGGGGTGCACGGCGGTAATAGAAGGGAATTACGCAGCATTATAGTTTGACATCATGAGCTCAAAGGATGAAGGAAAAAAAATCCTGGAATACCCCTTTAAGAGACACCAAACCTAAAGTCTGGATAGATAGATAGATAGATAGATGTGAGATAGATAGATAGATATGAGAGATAGATATGAGATAGATAGATAGATATAAGATAGATATGCGATAGATAGATAGATAGATAGATAGATATGAGATAGATAGATAGATTTGAGAAAGATAGATAGATATATATGAGATAGATAGATAGATAGATAGATAGATAGATATGAGATAGATAGATATGCGATAGATAGATAGATATGAGATAGATAGATAGATAGATAGATAGATAGCTATAGATATGAGATAGATAGATAGATATGAGATAGATAGATAAATAGATAGATAGATAGATATACAGCAACAGAAGAATGCAGCAGCACACTGCCAGCACAAGGATATAGGTGAAACATGAACATGCAGATAAAACATGGAGAGCTATACAGCTATGGTGTAATAGATGCAAATGGGAAACTATGAGATAGTGAGGCACTTAGCTCGCAAATTTGTCTCCGCCGGCGGTCAAATAGCTTGGACCGTCCCACCGCGATAAGGTGGCCTCATTGGGACGGACCCTACACTGTGAATATGCCTCTGTGTGAACAGTTCAGTAAGCATGGCAGGATCTGGAACATCCAAGACACCTTATATACACACCTGATAGAGGTGGGTGGGGTGCAAGGCCAACATGGAGGTAGCCACTCCCCCGTATGTGCAATACAGACAAAGAATAAGTCAGCCAGCACTTTAGTTGATACCAAACTATTATATGGACCTGGCCACGGGGGGGGTGGCTACCTCCATGTTGGCCTTGCACCCCACCCACCTCTATCAGGTGTGTATATAAGGTGTCTTGGATGTTCCAGATCCTGCCATGCTTACTGAACTGTTCACACAGAGGCATATTCATAGTGTAGGGTCCGTCCCAATGAGGCCACCTTATCGCGGTGGGACGGTCCAAGCTATTTGACCACCGGCGGAGACAAATTTGCGAGCTAAGTGCCTCACTATTTCATAGTTTCTCATTTGCATCTATTACACCATAGCTGTATAGCTCTCCATGTTTTATCTGCATGTTCATGTTTCACCTATATCCTTGTGCTGGCAGTGTGCTGCTGCATTCTTCTGTTGCTAGATATGAGATAGATAGATATGAGATAGATAGATAGATAGATAGATAGATAGATATGAGATAGATAGATAGATAGATATGAAAGAGATAGATAGATAGATATGAGACAGATAGATATGAGCTAGATAGATAGATGATAGAAGATATATAGTTAGATAGATAGACGATTGATTGATTGATAGATAGATAGATTTAGACAGAAAGACGTAGAAGGGAAGCAGCACTCCTTCAAAACCTGTGCACAGGAAAAGTTGTCCAGTTGCCCATAGCAACCAATCAGATCACTTCTTTCATTTTTGTAAAGGTCTATGAGAAATTAAAGGAGCAATCTGATTGGTTGCTATGGGCAACTGCACCACTCTTTCTCTACACAGATATTAAAAAATTTCCCTCTAGGTCTTTATTCACACAAACATGAAAGGCACCACGTGTCATGGCTGTAGTGGATGGTAATGGGCCATTATCATTATCATTAGTTGCAGGCGTATACCTGGGAGATGAAGGTCAAAGGACACTTTTTTGGCCTCTGTCTGGCAATAGGTGCCTATTGACATACATGACAAGCTTTCCCATATATGCCCCAGTATGAACCCAGCCTTATCATGGAATGGTGGTCATTGACCTTACATATTTGGGTGAAGGTTCCCAGTCTCTTGATTTTGTCAAGATCCTCGAAACAACATGACATTTCCAAGTCTGGAGATAGAAAGAGTTGGATTCAGAGGTGACTCCTGATTGTTGAGAAGAACAAAAGAGTATCAGCCAAAAATATAAAAAATAGATGGAGTTAACCAGGGTACCTAGCTACTACCCCCATGTAATACTAACAGTGACTCTGGAAGCTGAGATATAGGGAGACTTTTGGGGTAATGTAGACCCTGCTGACTAGAGGTAAGGGACTTTTCCAAAGTTTTCTTCTGCCGGTTCGCCAAACTCTGGTGGTAGCTAAGAGGTGAATAAAAACTCCCTCACTAGCAGATTTATGGAGGCAGATGCCTTCCGGTGTTTATATGCACACAGAGGTATCAGAAGAAGCAATGGCTTTTTTTTAAGTGGTCCAAAAAAGAGGCTTTTTAGGGAGAAGCAACAGGTTTTGTGCATGGAAAGTGAAGCAATGCCTTTTTACAATGTACGAAAAAATTATTCCCTAACTATTAATGAAAACAGATTTTGCACAGAACAGATGCAGAATGCTCTCTGCTGCTTTAATACAATCATTATATATATGTGGCTCCTACTCTTATCTGTGTATATCGCTGCTAAGTGTCCCTCACAGAGATCTTCACCTAATACCTGCCATGTCTAAAATGGCTGCTGAAGCTATGTGCATAGGCTTTTATAGGGGTTTTGACATCACCCATATACAGCCTGCTGATTGGCTGGAAGTGCTCTTTGGGATTACGGGATTCCCTGAGGTCTTGTGATCCTTCTCCTTTCTGCCATGTGACTGATGTTATTTTAGCAGGTTCTGCCATATAGAGCCATCTGAAGCTCGAGCTCTAGCCGATCCAACTTTTAGCAAACCCGATTGAACTTGGGTTTCTACATGTTCGGTTCGCTCATCTCTACTGCTGATGCTGTGGAGGGAACAGTGCTGACAGAACCAGTACTCTCTATTGTCCCCACTGGGTTTATGGCATGGACACCCCTAAGTCAGCCCTGCCCTCATACAGAGGTCTCCATTACTCCTAAACCTTAGCCAATTCTCCACTAAAAATGTATATAATGTCCACTTCTAACTCCATTCTCAATAGCCTGACCCCCCACAGGTCCCAATTATAAGACTTATTGACCCATCATAAAGTTGCTTCACTGGACAACCAACTCCTTCCTCTCCCAATTCTACTACAGGGCAGTCTGAACTAGTCTATTATTGTAGACCATATAAACCATTGTAGACTTTTTACCTTGACATGCAGCGACATCACTTTGCTTGGGCAGCCAACTGGATCATTCCTAATAATTAAAGTATATTAGCAAATTGTTGTTAATGGCAATCCCTATAGCTGTAGGCGAAGTGGCTCCAAAGTTATCCTAGATGGCCACTTAAGCCAGCAAAATCCTGCCCCTTTACCATTGATTCCCATTTTAGCTTTTATGTACTTTTTGACACAAAAGACACAAGTTAAATAAAGATCAAAAAAACCTGATGACTTCAAAAAATAATAAAAACAAAACCGTCCAAACAATCTCAGGTAAACAGTCTAATGACTTCATGTACAAAACCTTCAAACAGGTTCTGATGGCAAACACAGCCCCCCGCGAGAGCAGCTCCTTATGTGACACATCTCCCAGGTGTCCTATTGTGTCCTGCACGGGATCCGCTCAGGTGGCTACAACATTCTACTTCTTTTTGTCCATTGAAATTTGAGGTTATGGAAGAATTCTCCTAGAAAATCCTATACACAGTACGTCCAAATTTCTTGCCTGACATTTGTTACTCACCGGTAGATCTTTTGTTAACTGCGTCTTGTGTGGGAAAAAGTGAATAAGATATGAAAATGTTAAATTCTAAATCTAATGTCTAAAAGAATTAAGTCGGCGATATAGCTATGTACTAGCAGAATACTCTGTGTTGCCCGGTCTTCCTACTTAAACCTTGTAAGAGAGGAAAAGCAACAAGGACACTCTTGTACTCATATCCCGACCTCTTATCCTGACCTCATGTCCAATCCTTTTCATATCCTGACCTCATATCCCAACCTCATATCCCAACCTCATATCCCATCATTTTATCCTGATCTTGTATCCCGACCTTGTATCCTGATCTCATATCTTGACCACGTATCCTGTCCTCCTATCCTGACCTCATATCCTGTCTTCATATCCCAACCTCATATCCCATCATTTTATCCTGATCTTGTATCCTGATCTCATATCTTGACCACGTAGCCTGTCCTCCTATCCTGACCTCATATGCCGACCTCACATCCCAACCTTATATCCCATCCTCATATCCCGTCCTCGGTGGCTTTGTGGGGGGCATGGCTTGTATGAGGGGGTGTGACTTGCAAGCCAGACTGACACATTCACCCAGAGATGCAGAGCTTGCAGAGTAAGGTAGGACTGAGCTGTGATGAAGAGCTTGGACCTGTCAAGTGGTTGCATTGGGCAAAAATTGTGTTTTCTGCCTAAAGCTAAAACAAAATAAGGGCCAAAATAGAAGGGTGTGGCTTGTGTGAAGGGGGCGTGGCTTCTACCTCCCCTGATCAGCTGATTGAAGGGACCACATCATTCCGGAGAAAGATGTGGCCTCATTGTTACCTCAGCCACTACAAGATTTATGGAGTTGTTTCTGGGACACACTAAGGAGGCAAGGGCATTCGTCTGAGTTGCCGCTCCTTCAATCAGTTGATCAGTGTCCGTGCCGGGAGTCGGACCCTCACTAATCTGATATTAAGGGAAAGCCCTTTAAGTACTGGCCATGTGACAAATTGTAATATTTTTTATCTACTTCTGACTTTTGCTATGACCTCATGCACACAGCAGTGTATGGCAGCATATGGAGTCCCTATGGTTCCATACTACAGAGCCGCAAGCACCCAGTGTGCCGCCATATGGTGCCTTATTAACTTTATGATGCAGCATGTCACAATAAATTTTGTCCATTTTATTAAGCATATTACAGGGACAGTGTTTCCCAACCGAGGTGCCTCAAGCTGTTTCAAAACTCCCAGCATGTCCGGGTTGTCATAGGCATCTTGTAGTTTGTTGGACCTTCAGAACCACAGTAGTACCTCATAGCATAGATTCCGCTAGGTCAGTGTTTCGCAAACCAGGGTGTCTCCAGCTGTTGCAAAACTACAACTCACAGCCTTTGGAGTTGTAGTTTTGCAACAGCTGGAGGCTACCTGGTAGGGAAACACCATATGAAGTCAAAGACATAAAGTGGAAGTGTTAGACACTATGGACTTTTATAGGAGCCATATTACCGTGTGCATGAGGTCCATTGCTTCTTCTGATACCTCTGTGTATTTTATTTATTTATTATAATTTATTTTGATCATGATGACTATTATTATTCATATTATTATTATTAATAATAATATTAATTGTGCTTATTATTATTATCATTATCATTATAAATTAATATTATTTATTTGGATCATGGTTATTATTATTAATATTTATTTGGATCATGTTTAGTATTATTATTATTATTATTTTAAATTATTATTATTTTAAGTAGTTTTTATTATAAAAAATAATAATTATTATTATTATTATAATTTTTACTATACATTTTTATACTGTTTAGTATTATTATTTTTTTTATTATTGTTTATTTTTATACTGTTAAGTATTATTTTTTTTTATTATGATGTTATTATTATTTATTTTGACCATGCTTATGATTATTATTATTACTATTATTATTATTGTTATTATTATTATTTTAAATTATTATTGTTTATTTTGATACTGTTTAGTATTATTATTTTTTTTATCATGATGATTATTTATTTTGATCATGATTATTATTGCTGTAAATTATTATTGATACTCTCAGTATTATTTATCCCTTTAGTAATTAATCAATGTAAGGTAACTGAACGCTTGCCGCTATTTTTTACCTTACTCCTTAAAATTGTGCAACTATTATTTCAAGTAAGAAACACAAAGACTTTAAATCAATGAAACCTGCTTAATATGCAACCATCTGCACAAGGAAGAAATTATTTATACAGGTCGGCAAAATGCCAAATAGACGCCGGAGTGACATTGTCACACACCGATATAAAAATAAGGAGAACTCAGCATGCAGACACGTACTTCATTCAGACACTGATATTTCTAGTTTAATGCCTGTATAGGAAAATAATACAAGCAAACAACATACTGGATAAAGCTGGCAAAAACAGGTGATGCTATAATGGCGGCCAAACACCCTTCAATAGCTGTTGGCTAACCATTCATCCAGATTCCTCCATACACTTCAACACTTTGCTTGGCCAAACATCCATCAGTTCTTAATGGACAAAGATGGGTAAGCCGCAGCCACACTACTCGGGCAGCTGCTTATGTCTGCAAAACCAGAAGGATCAGGCAATGGAAATCCAACATGCCCGATCCTTTTATCTCCATTACCATTTTCCAGAAGAGAATATGGTGGCCCCTATACAAAATAGTTGGCCATGGAAGGTCAGTCAAGCCTCCCAACTTTGGTGGGTTCGGCTGACTGACTGACTGAATGAACCTGCAGATAAGTCACCAGGTTTGGCTGACTTTTCATTAATGTGTATGGGCACCATTAGATTCCCCTTCAAAATATACACATATTTTAGCGGCATTCTTTATGATTGCTGGGGAGTCTTGAATGGGGTATATTGAAACCTAGTATGTCGGGTCCTTCTTTCTTTGACATCTGCCAATGGAGTAGTTCTGAGATCCTCAAAATCAATGAGAACCTTCAACATTTATCTAATATGTATGGACACGCCTTTCACCCATTCAAATATGCCTATACACTTGGCCCTCGGCGGCATTTCTATAACTGGTGGGGAATCTCTCTTGAAAGAACAAAGGATGGGGCACATTGAAGCCCAATATGTCCGCTCCTTCTTTTCCCGACATCTGCCAATGGAGTAGTGTTGGACCCCCCAGACCCTCAAAATCTATGGGAACCCCCAACATTCATCTAATATGTACGGCACTCCTTCCACCCCTTCAAATATACATATAGGCTTGCCTGCATTGTCATTATTGGTGGGGAATCTCTCTTGTGAGAACATAGGATACTCAATCCTTGGTGTAGTGTTTGGACACCCCCATACACATTCATTGCCAGACCCATAAAATCAGTGGGAACCCCAACATTCATCTAATATATATGGCATTCTAAGGGGTGCAGATGTGCCCAGGCCCTGGTGCCTAAAAAGCCCCTCTGCCACATAAGACAACACCAGTATTATAAGGTAAGTGTAATGGCTGTGATGAAGAGGATCCGCTGAGCCTGTGTGGATAATGGTGTGGGCCGTACCAGGGAGCGGAGTCTAAGGTGCTGCTGGTTTTCATCAGAGCCCGCCGCAAAGAGGGATGGACTTGCTGCGGCAGGCGACACCCAGGTCGCTACCCCTGATACGACTTGTCCACACAGGTTGCCGAGGTAAGGCATGGCACAGGAAGGATAAGGCAAACTCGTAGCTGGGGACAGACAGGAAGGTCAGGACAGGCGGCACTGGAGTGTGAACAGGAAAAGTAGCAAGGAGGTCTGGTACACAGTAAGGTAGAACACAAGTAAGGTATGCTTTTTCTAAGGCTTTGGGGCACAAAGATCTGGCAAGGGGAAACAGGAAGGGCTGACACTTATAGTGTCAGTGAGCAGCAGTAACCAATTAAGGGCATACTGGCCCTTTAAATTGCAGAGAGCCAGCGCACGCGCCCTAGAGGGCAGGTACACACACGCCGGCGACCTGGGACAGCGGAGGAAGCAGGAAGTGAGTAACAGCCCGGCGTTCGCATGCGGGCGCATCCCGCAATGCGAACTGCGGCACCACCTGCAGAGGAGGTCGAGGCAGGACAGCGCCCGCGGCCAACGTGTCTGGCCGGAGCACTAGTTGTAACAGTTAGGGTCACATATAGTGGAAATGCTGCTCATTGCACAGAATTTCAGTGCAGCGTTTATGCTCTGTGTGACTCTACCCTAAATCACATATAGTAGATGGGGCCAAAATTTTGCACTTGAGCCCAGAAGCTTTATATATATTTTTTTCTTTTGGTTAAAAATTTTCATCTGCTCTAATATGAGAACAAATTATTCTCTTGATATTGTTTTTTTCCCCCTTTCACTCGGAATTCCTCTTCTCACATGAATCATCTCTTTTTTTATACTTTTCGCTTTTATGTTTTTTGATACTTTGTTACTGTTTTCTACATCAACGTGTTGTCATTGAACCCTATTCCTTGTCGAGCGTCTTATCTTGTGTTTGTAAGTGAAAGGGAAGATCATAAATCAGCATCGTCTGGGGCCAGGAAACAGATTTATTGAGGAAAATCATCTATATTAAAATGGAACAGATTGTCCTAATTGATAAATATGGCGGGTGAGCTCATGCCAGGGGGACCTCAATGTGACAGCAAAGGGGGGGGGGGGAAGAGAAAAATGAGATGATGCAGTCTGGGGGCTAACAAGGTAAAAAAAAAAATATATATATATATATATATATATATATATATATATATATATATTACAGGAAAAATGCAAAAAAAATAGTAAACAAAGAAGGAAGCATGAAAAAATTAAGAAAATAATAAAAAAAAATACAAATATTCATTAATAAGATAAGATGGATGAAGCTCCATAGAGATAACCAGATCAGTCGACAAGTATTAAACCCTGACAAGGTTGGAATTAAAGCTCCTACACCCCACCTGATCCCATAGAAAAAGAGAAGGAACTCGTATCCGTCCCGCAGCACCATCTGCAGAGTCAGATCAATCCCACCAGATTAATGCTTCTTCCTTTGTTTAATATCTCTCTGGTTTGAACCATGAATGTTTACAGAGAAAGGCATCAGTGAGGGTAACACAATATTATTATACCAAAAAATATTCAAGAGTTTTTCACTTTTTTTTATTTTTATTTTGTTATCACACAATTTTGGATGACATGATTACATTGGAGTCAATTGGATTTGTTGATATGTTGCCACAACCAAGTAGTGGAGTCATTGTGTGTCTGCTGGGGGTAGGAGTAGGGGGGAGCCAGTTGGCTTTGCTGTCTGTATTTTCAGTGTGATGGGCAGAGCTGACATTTTTGACACCTTAGGTGTAAGAAATCCTCCATACTGTCCCCTGGAGCCGGGGATCACATCTCTTCATTATTTTTTTTAATTACAGTCAAATTATTTACAGAAAACTGTTAAGAAAAAAAGAGCGTTTGAGGAAAATTCAAGGAAATAATAAAATATTTATAATAAACAATTGATAAATAGATGGAAGATGACAGACAGATAGATAGATATGAAATAGATAGATAGATATTAGATAGATAGATAGATATGAGATAGATAGATATGAGATAGATAGATAGATAGATGGATAGATATGAGATAGATAGATATTAGATAGATAGATAGATATGAGATAGATAGATATGAGATAGATAGATAGATAGATAGATAGATGGATAGATATGAGATAGATAGATAGATAGGGTCCGTCCCAATGAGGCCACCTTATCGCGGTGGGACGGTCCAAGCTATTTGACCGCCGGCGGAGACAAATTTGCGAGCTAAGTGCCTCACTATCTCATAGTTTCACATTTGCATCTATTACACCATAGCTGTATAGCTCTCCATGTTTTAACTGCATATTCATGGTTCACCTATATCCTTGTGCTGGCAGTGTGCTGCTGCATTCTTCTGTTGCTAGATAGATAGATAGATAGATAGATAGATAGATAGATGGATAGATAGATAGATAGATATGAGATAGATTGATAGATATGAGATAGATAGATATGAGATAGATAGATAGATAGATAGATATGAGATAGATAGATATGAGATAGATTCATATGAGATAGATAGATAGATAGATATGAGATAGATAGATGTGAGATAGATTGATATGAGATAGATAGATATGAGATAGATAGATAAATATGAGATAGATAGATAGATATGAGATAGATAAATAGATTGATAGATAGATCAATAGATATCAGATAGATAGATATGAGATAGATATGAGATAGATAAATAGATTGATAGATAGATCAATAGATATTAGATAGATAGATAGATAGATATGAGATAGATAGATATGAGATAGATAGATATGAGATAGATATGAGATGAATGGATGGATGGATAGATAGATAGATAGCTATGAAATACATAGATATTAGATAGATAGATAGATAGATATGAGATAGGTAAATAGATTGATAGATAGATATGAGATAGATATTAGATAGATATGAGAGATAGATATGAGATAGATATATATGTGATAGATAGATGGATATGAGATAGATAGATAGATAGATAGATAGATAGATATGAGATAGATAGATAGATAGATAGATAGATAGATGGATAAGAATTGTAGAGCAGCACTCCCAGGTCAGAGTGGAAGTAAATGGGTGCCTGTATTTTCAGGAATAAATCACTTTCCTTCACTTTAAGTTGGTGTGCTGCAGTTGCCTTCTATTGTATCTAGATAGATGGATAGATATGAGATAGAAAGATATTAGATAGATAGATAGATAGATAGATAGATATGAGATAGATAGATAGATATTAGATAGATAGATATTAGATAGATAGATAAATAGATAGATATGAGATAGATAGATAGATAGATAGATATGAGATGGATAGATAGATAGATATGAGATAGATAGATATTAGATAGATAGATATTAGATAGATAGATATGAGATAGATATGAGATAGATAGATATGAGATAGATAGATATGAGCTAGATAGATATTAGATAGATAGATATTAGATAGATAGATATGAGATAGATAGATAGATATTAGATAGATAGATAGATAGATACTTAAAACTTCTCACCAAATGTCAATTTCTATTTGTAAACTCTTCACTGTATGTGGATGTTCTTCTGTTTTACTGTAATCTGCTCAGTAGTTTCTGTACAGATGATGAGATCTCCATGAGAATTATATAAGGTTACTGAGACTTCTCCTGTGGATTCCAGACAGGGGTCCAAAACATAGAAAAATCTGTAAGGTCATCTGCACCAAGCTTCTATGGCGACACATGGAGCCTCTACAATTCTCTTTCTATTATGAGCGCGATAACATTCCTCCTATTGGTAATGTAATATGGAGGTAATACTTCTAGGAGATTCCCAAAGATACCTGTATAACCTGGCAATGTCTTCATGCTAAATCAGAGGCTTACAGAGGTACGATGGACTCCTATGGGTGCCGCCCTGCACCTACATACCATTGTATGGGGACAATACACTATCAGTGGTGGTCGATGGATTGCACATGTATGGGCCCAATAGTTTAGATGAGCAGATTGTATATAGGAACCTACAAGAGAGATCAGTGATGTTCACATCTGGACACAAAGATAATTCAGATTAACCATTTAGAGAAATACCCATAGCAGGAATATTACAGGAAAAAGATGACTCCAGGAGTCCTGAGTTGGAAGCGAACCAGGGGCAACATCTGTAAGGAGTTTGCATGTTTTCTTTTCGCTTCTCTGGGTTCCCAGGTTCTGTTTTTCTCTCATAGTCTATAAAGTCTTAGAGTTTAATAGGTTTCCTATAACATTTTCCAGAGCATGTATGTGTGAGGTGGAATCATGGGTCCACTGGAGACAGGGGAGACATTGCTGGATACATTCTGTGTTGGCAAAAAACAAGAATGAAATACACTGCTCCAAAAAATAAAGGGAACACTCAAAAAAGGGAATAAAGGGAACACTTAAACAGCACAATGTAACTCCAAGTCAATGACACTTCTGTGAGATCCCACTGTCCACTCAGGAAGAACACTGATTGACAATCAATTTCACATGCTGTTGTGCAAATGGAACAGACAACAGGTGGAAATTATAGGCAATTAGCAAGACACCCCCAATAAAGGAGTGGTTCTGCAGGTGGTGACCACAGGCCACTTCTCAGTTCCTATGCTTCCTGGCTGATGTTTTGGTCACTTTTGAATGCTGGCGGTGCTTTCACTCTAGTGGTGGCATGAGACGGAGTCTACAACCCACACAAGTGGCTCAGGTAGTGCAGCTCATCCAGGATGGCACATCAACGCGAGCTGTGGCAAGAAGGTTTGCTGCGTCTGTCAGTGTAGTGTCCAGAGCATGGAGGCGCTACCAGGAGACAGGCCAGTACATCAGGAGACATGGAGGAGGCCGTAGGAGGGAAACAACCCAGCAGCAGAACCGCTACATCTGCCTTTGTGTCAGAGCCCTGCAAAATGACCTCCAGCAGGCCACAAATGTGCATGTGTCCACTCAAACGGTCAGAAACAGACTCCATGAGGGTGATATGAGGGCCCGACGTCCACAGGTGGGGGTTGTGCTTACATTTGCCACTGGCGCCCTGTGTTCTTCACAGATGAAAGCAGGTTCACTTTGAGCACATGTGACAGACGTGACAGAATCTGGAGATGCAGTGGAGAATGTTCTGCTGCCTGAAACATCCTCCAGCATGACCGGTTTGGTGGTGGGACAGCAATAGTGTGGGGTGGGATTTCTTTTGGGGACAGCACAGCCCTCCATGTGCTTGCCAGAGGTAGCCTGACTGCCATTAGGTACCGAGATGAGATCCTCAGACCCCTTGTGAGACCATATGCTGGTGCGGTTGGTGCCCTGGGTTCCTCCTAATACAAGACAATGGTAGACCTCATGTGGCTGGAGTGTGTCAGCAGTTCCTGCAAGAGGAAGGCATTTATGCTATGGACTGGCCCGCCCGTTTCCCAGACCTGAATCCGATTGAGCACATCTGGGACATCATGTCTCACTCCATCCACCACAGACTGTCCAGGAGTTGGCGGATGCTTTAGTCCAGGCCTGGGAGGACATCCCTCAGGAGACCATGAGCCACCTCATCAGGAGCATGCCCAGTCATTGTGGGGAGGTCATACGGGCACGTGGAGGTCACACACACTACTGAGCCTCATTGGGACTTGTATTAAGGACATTACATAAAGTTGGATCAGCCTGTAGTGGGGTTTTCCACTATGATTTTGAGTGTGACTCCATATCCAGACCTCCATGGGTTGATAAATTTGATTTCCATTGATCATTTTTGTGTGATTTTGTTGTCAGCTCATTCAACTATGTAAAGACGAAAGTATTTCTTACGATTTGTTCATTCATTCAGATCTAGGATGTGTTATCTTAGTGTTCCCTTTATTTTTTTGAGCAGTGTATAAGACAGTCTTCTTTTCTTTGTAGGCTCCATTTTTGTATCTTCGAACATAGAGCTGATGTGACTTGTTTCCAAGAAGCTCTAGCGTCGTTTCATCTGTTGAAAGGACTTCCTCCCAGAAGCTTTGTGGCTTGTCCTTTGGACCGATGAGACAAAACTGAAGCTTTTGGGAAAGTCACATCCACTCTATGTTCACAGATGCAAAAATTAAGCCTACAAAGAACACTGTACCTACTGTAAAACATGGAGGAGGCTCAAGTATGTTTTGGTGCTGCTTTCAATAGGTGTCTTGAATCTATACGGGGTACAATGAAATCTCGAGACTATGAAGGCAATCTGGAGCGAAATGTGATGCCCAGTGTCAGGAAGCTTAGGTCTCCATGGGTCATTCAACAAGATAATAACCACCAAAAACACAGCAAAAAACACCCAAGAATGGCTAAGAGCAGAACATTGTGATGTGACTTCTATGAGCCCTGATCAGATAGTATAGAACATCTGTGGAAGTAGCTGGAACCTACAGTCTGGAGAAGACACCTTCACACCTGAGACTGCTGGAGCAGGATCTTATGAAGAGTGGGTCAAGATACCTGAAGTCTGCAGGAGACACGTTCACACCTGAGACAGCTGGAGCAGGATCTTATGAAGAGTCGGCCAAGATACCTGAAGTCCGGAGGAGACACCTTCACACCTGAGACAGCTGGAGCAGGATCTTTTGAGGAGTGGGCCAAGATACCTACAGTCTGGAGAAGACACCTTCACACCTGAGACTGCTGGAGCAGGATCTTATGAAGAGTCGGCCAAGATACCTGAAGTCCGGAGGAGACACCTTCACACCTGAGACAGCTGGAGCAGGATCTTATGAGGAGTGGGCCAAGATACCTGCAGTCTGAAGAAGACACCTTCACACCTGAGACAGCTGGAGCAGGATCTTATGAGGAGTGGGCCAAGATACCTGCAGTCCGGAGAAGACACCTTCACACCTGAGACAGCTGGAGCAGGATCTTATGAGGAGTGGGCCAAGATACCTGCAGTCTGGAGAAGACACCTTCACACCTGAGACAGCTGGAGCAGGATCTTATGGAGAGTGGGCCAAGATACCTGCAGTCTGGAGAAGACACCTTCACACCTGAGACAGCTGGAGCAGGATCTTATGAGGAGTGGGCCAAGATACCTGCAGTCTGGAGAAGACACCTTCACACCTGAGACAGCTGGAGCAGGATCTTATGAGGAGTGGGCCAAGATACCTGCAGTCTGGAGAAGACACCTTCACACCTGAGACATCTGGAGCAGGATCTTATGAGGAGTGGGCCAACATACCTACAGTCTGGAGAAGACACCTTCACACCTGAGACAGCTGGAGCAGGATCTTATGAGGAGTGGGCCAAGATACCTGCAGTCTGAAGAAGACACCTTCACACCTGAGACAGCTGGAGCAGGATCTTATGAGGAGTGGGCCAAGATACCTGCAGTCTGGAGAAGACACCTTCACACCTGAGACAGCTGGAGCAGGATCTTATGAGGAGTGGGCCAAGATACCTGCAGTCTGGAGAAGACACCTTCACACCTGAGACAGCTGGAGCAGGATCTTATGGAGAGTGGGCCAAAATACCTGCAGTCTGGAGAAGACACCTTCACACCTGAGACAGCTGGAGCAGGATCTTATGAGGAATGGGCCAAGATACCTGCAGTCTGGAGGAGACACCTTCACACCTGAGACAGCTGGAGCAGGATCTTATGAGGAGTGGGCCAAGATACCTGCAGTCTGGAGAAGACACCTTCACACCTGAGACAGCTGGAGCAGGATCTTATGAGGAGTGGGCCAAGATACCTGCAGTCTGGAGAAGACACCTTCACACCTGAGACATCTGGAGCAGGATCTTATGAGGAGTGGGCCAACATACCTACAGTCTGGAGAAGACACCTTCACACCTGAGACAGCTGGAGCAGGATCTTATGAGGAGTGGGCCAAGATACCTGCAGTCTGAAGAAGACACCTTCACACCTGAGACAGCTGGAGCAGGATCTTATGAGGAGTGGGCCAAGATACCTGCAGTCTGGAGAAGACACCTTCACACCTGAGACAGCTGGAGCAGGATCTTATGAGGAGTGGGCCAAGATACCTGCAGTCTGGAGAAGACACCTTCACACCTGAGACAGCTGGAGCAGGATCTTATGGAGAGTGGGCCAAAATACCTGCAGTCTGGAGAAGACACCTTCACACCTGAGACAGCTGGAGCAGGATCTTATGAGGAGTGGGCCAAGATACCTGCAGTCTGGAGGAGACACCTTCACACCTGAGACAGCTGGAGCAGGATCTTATGAGGAGTGGGCCAAGATACCTGCAGTCTGGAGGAGACACCTTCACACCTGAGACAGCTGGAGCAGGATCTTATGAGGAGTGAGCCAAGATACCTGCAGTCTGGAGAAGACACCTTCACACCTGAGACAGCTGGAGCAGGATCTTATGAGGAGTGGGCCAAGATACCTGCAGTCTGGAGAAGACACCTTCACACCTGAGACAGCTGGAGCAGGATCTTATGAGGAGTGGGCCAAGATACCTGCAGTCTGGAGAAGACAACTTCACACCTGAGACAGCTGGAGCAGGATCTTATGAGGAGTGGGCCAAGATACCTGCAGTCTGGAGAAGACACCTTCACACCTGAGACAGCTGGAGCAGGATCTTATGAGGAGTGGGCCAAGATACCTGCAGTCTGGAGAAGACACCTTCACACCTGAGACATCTGGAGCAGGATCTTATGAGGAGTGGGCCAAGATACCTGGAGACAAGTGCAGAAGTCTTACAGAAATCGCCAGATTGCAGCGACTGCCCCCAAAAGGTTGTGCAACAAAATTTTACATTTGGGGACTTCTTTTTTTTCTTTTCAGGACAGGTTAATTATAATTTTTTTTTTTTCAGGACAGGTTCATTTAGTTTTTTGATTTTTAAATGATCTTATTAAAACCATAATTCAAATGCAACATCAGAATTTCATCCATTAGTTTTCAGTAAATATTTATTTATTAATTTTGTAAATTTCAAGTTATTTCAGGGAAAATTGTGGGTTTTTCTGTCTTTAAAAAACAATTTCGTCCACATCTGAATTTTTTTTTTCTGTTCTTTTGCTAAAATTGAACCCAATGTTTTTTAAATTTCTTGGAAAATTATAAAAATAAAAAAAATGTACAATCGACAACTGATACCAATAAAGCTCAAACTGTCAATAAAGTACCATGACCACCATCTTGGGTCCAAGCTCAGGTTCAACGTCATGCAATTTTGGAAAATGTCTTTAAGTTTTTGGGCTGAATTTCTCCAACACATTTCCTTTTAATTCAAATATATTTTGTTTTTTTATAAAACTAATTCTCCCTATGATTAAATATTAGAATATAACAGATATTCGTTCCTTTGTAACAGCTACAGGAGAAATGAGGATAAATCTATAAATCTTTGCGTTTGACGCTGACAGGTATAAGTGAATGGATGCGTCCGTCCACAGTAATGAGGACATCAATCAGGATCCTGTCTCTCTAATAGGTTCCATCCACTGCCGTCCCTTTAAAAGCTCTGCCATTCATTATGGGGAACTTGTTGTAAATCACTTTCACTAGTAATGGCCGATGATGCGGTCATAACACTAAAAGCCCCAGTTTTACGAGCAAAACCACTTGACAAAAAATTCTGTGTATTCACTATAGCGGTGGTCTCCAAACTGTGGACCACCAGCTACTGCAAAACTACAACTCCAAGCATGCCCGGACAGCCAACGGCTGTCCGGGCATACTTGGAGTTGTAGTTTTGCAGCAACTGGCGGTCCACAATTTGGAGGTCACTGTATTATAGCTATAAACCATATACTATGGACTAAACCATACATCCAGTCAGCTGTAGAGATGGCCATCGACAAAGGGGTACCCCACTGAAAACATCTAATCCCCTATTCAAAGGATAGAGGATAAGATGTTTAATCGTGGGGGTCCCGCCGCTGGGGACCTCTGCGATCTCTGCTGCGGCACCCGTCATTCAGCGCACGGAGTGAACTGCCCTCCGTGCCTGATGACTGACAAACACAGCCGCCATGCCCCCTCCATTCATGTCTATGGGAGGAGGCGTGACGGCTATGTACTAGCCCCTCCCATAGACATGAATAGAGGGGACGTGGCGTCACGAACATGGAAGCTGCAAGCTTCCGTGTTCCGGACGCCGCCGCTGCCGGCCCAGAGATTGCGGGGGTCCCACCACTGGGGACCCCCGCGATCTCCAGGCCGGCAGATGCAGCATCCGGAACATGGAAACTTGCAGCTTCCGTGTTCATGATGTCACACCACACCACGCCCCCTCTATTAATTTCTTTGGATTGGGGATAAGATGTTTAGAGGGGAGTATCCCTTTAATTGTCAGCTGAAATAACATATTTATGACATGATCTGCTAATATTATTTAGCTTAGCACATTCTGCAAACCCACTCAATTGGCTAAAAGGTTACTACAGTTTAGGTAAAAGGTACCCCCTATCCAAAGGATAGGGGATAAGTGTCTGATTATGGGGGTGTCCAACCCAGCGTTCTCCTGTCCAGCGCCCCGGCTCTCCCCATGCATGTAGCTGTGTCGACCAACGTATGAAGCAGCAGTCCACAGACCCCCTCCATGCATCTCTATGGGAGAGCCAGAGATACACGAGTACAGTGCTTTGGCCTTCCCATAGAAATGCATGGAGGGTGGGTGCCGACCCCACGCTCCGTGTGTGAGGAGAACCAGAATGCAGTGTAGGAGATTGCAGGGGATCCTCGCTGAGACCCCCGGGATCTCCAGAGCGGCATCCCAGTCATCCGGTGCAGGAAGGGAACTCTGCTCCATGCCGGATGACGGGAGACCACAGCTCACCCCTTCCCATAGACATGGATGAGGGGGGGGGGCATGGCATGACAGAGCTTGTGTGCAGAACACCTTGGTGCCGACCCGGAGATCACAGGAGGTCCCCCCGCGATCAGACATCTTATCCCCTATCCTTTGGATAGGGGATAAGATGTTTAGGGGCAGAGGACACCTTTGATCCTCTGTCGCAGCTTAGTGGGTTATTGGGCAGTCATGCAACTGGAATTAACTGTTCATGAAATATGGAAGAAAAAGAGGATTACTGTGACAGGAACAACATTCACTGGGGAGACTATATGATGATGCCAGTAGTAAGCCAATCTATACATTGATCTGTGTGTTACACCACATGGACAACTATGACATACTCATCCATGAGAGTCAAGAAGCCGATACATTAACTCATCACTTCCAAATGACTCACGTTACCAACTTCATGAATTAAAGATCTCAGACGGTTGGTTTCTTTGTCTTCATGGTTCTTAAATAATTACATCATAAGGCTAAAATGTTCTTAGACATGGTTCCAAAAATTCATGACCATGGTCTTTTAAAGAGGTTGTCTCAAATAATAACATTTTTCCATATACCCTATAGGGGCATATTTGTCCCATAGAGGTCAGAGCGGAGAGACACTCAACCAAGAACTCTTGCAATGAGGGTCCCAGTCCATGTGGTCGGCCATTCTTGTGTCACATGTCACCCAAAACATATGAGCTGATCACCAGGAGGTTTTAGAAGCTGGACGGGCATCAGTCCATGGTTGGGGGGGCTTCATTGTAAAAAAGAGTTATCAGGATGATTGAGACTGGACAGTGATAGGTATTCAACCTGGGCTCAAAGATCTGTAGTGGCCTTTTTTTTTTGTGACGCCATTGTTGCAACGTTTTTTTTATACCACATTTTGGAGTGCTGCGTCATCGCTTTACTTCTCTCTCTCTCTCTCTCTCTATACATACATATATATATATATATATATATATATATATGTATATTTGGATAAGTAGTGCTGCAACTTGTTGTTTGAGATATATATATGTATATATAGCAACAGGAGAATACAGCAGCACACTGCTAGCACAAAGATATAGATGAAACATGAGTATATAGATAAAACATGAGTATATAGATAGAACATGAAAAGCTATACAGCTGTAGTGCAATAAATAAAATATGAAACTATGAAATTATGAGGTACTTAGCTTGCAAATTTGGCTGCCAAATAGCGTGGACCGTCCCACCACGGGAAGGTGACCTCATTCTGGTACGGACCCTACACTGTGAATATGCCTCTGTGTGAACAGTACAGCAGCCATGCAAGGTCTGAAACATCCAAGGCACCTTACATACACCTAATAGAGTTGGGTGGGGTGCAAGAGCCAACATGGAGCTAGCCACTCCCCCGTATGTGTAATTCAACCAAAGAATAAGTTGGCCAGCACTATTCTTTGGTTGTATATGTATACATAGATATATATACAGTGACCCCCCCGACCTACGATGGCCCCGACATACGATCATTTCAGCATACGATCACTCTCAGAGGCCATCGCATGTTGAAGGCAGCATCAACATACGATGCTTTTGTATGTCGGGGCCATCGCATAAACGGCTATCCAGCAGCGCAGACTGCTTCAGCTACCGCCAGATAGCCGTTTACGGTGCCCCGTGTGGTCCACTGACGATCACTTACCTGTCCTCGGGGCTCCGGCACGTCCTCTTCGGGATCCCCTCCATCGTCAGGGCTCTCCACTGTCGTCATCACGTTGCTGCGCACGCCGTCCCGTCATCCAATAGGAGCAGCGTGCGTAGCGGTATATATATATATTATTTTTTTATCTGAGCCTAATAGAGAAAATAGGGAAGCTGAATATAATTCTTAGTCTGAAGTTCCTTGAACTGGTATAGCTCTTATGTCACGTCTAAATAAAGGTTAATAAAAGGCCATTTGTTGGAAAACTCCCTTTCTTCACCAGAATAAGATCAACCTACAAAAACATTTATGAAAAACAACGTCCCAAAATTTTCTAAAATGTTAATGCTAGATAAAGTTTTTTTGTTTTCCGTAAGGTTTTGTCCAGTTTCGGTGGTCTGCGAACAATGAGATGTGATTTGCATGTCTACTATGAGCAGCTGCAGCCCTTTATTGTGTATATGGGATGAGTTTCGGCGGTCTACCACTTGTCAGCTCTTGAACAAAATAACTTTTTTTGAATTGTGGATTCTCCTGGGTGGGGGTATTGATTCTTCTGATATCTTTTTTAGTTGTACTGAAAGTTATATAAGGAAGGTTGGTGCGAGTTTTGACATGTCCCACCGATGAGGTCAGCTCAGTTGAAGGTCCCACGATCTTGGACAACTTAAAGGAGTACTCTGGGATCTAAAACTTATCTCCTTTCCCAAGTATAGGAAGTTTCAATTCTCAGGGGGGCTTTTGTATGGGCCCCCGGCTCTCCGTCCAAATGGCACGTGTCAACCACCGCACCCCTCAATGCAGCTCTATGGGAGAGCCGGAGATTGCCGAATGCTTCGCTCTGGCTCGCCCATTGGGCTGCATTGAGGGGACGTGTCAGCTGCCGCTTCCTGCAGTAACTGAAAACGCCCCATTCAGGAGGAGAGCGGGAGCCCCATATGGGGATATGGAGATAGGGGATACGTTTTTATATACCATAGATCTCCTTTAACATAAAATCTAAGGGCCAATGCACAAATACAAATAATTCAGAGCAGAATCTGCTTGCAGCACTACATAGGATCCTTAAAAGGGTACTCTGCTGCTCAGCATTTGGAACAAACTGTTCCGAACGCTGGAGCCGGCGCCGGGAGCTTGTGACATCATAGCCCCGCTCCCTCATGATATCATGCACCGCCCCCTCAATGCAAGTCTATGGGAGGGGGCGTGACAGCCGTCACGCCCCTTCCCATAGACTTGCATTGAGGGGGTAGGACGTAACGTCATGAGGGGGCAGGGCTATGACATCACAAGCTCCCGGCGCCGGCTCCAGCGTTCGGAACAGTTTGTTCCAAATGCTGAGCAGCGGAATACCCCTTTAACGAAACATCTGACATGGTGCCAGGTTCTGAGTGAAGACTGAACATGTTCATTCTTTCAGCAGACTTCCACCCAAAAAAAGCCAATAGTCAATGGGACTTTAAATTGCAGGGCTTAATTGTCCCTGCAAGTTCTGTATGTAATTAACCCCGATTCAGGGTGGCATGGATCTACTGAAGGAAACATGATGCACATGTGGTACCACGGGTGGTGTAGGGAAATACCTTATCACTTTGTGACGCTGGGGCATTGTTATCCTATACACGGTCCAAGGTTGGAGGCAGCTTCTCCTGGGCCAGACATGGGGAGTAAAGGAACACGGACATCAGGTTACGGATAACTGTCTTTCCTCAGCTGGGTGCAGATGGTGTTACAGGGACAGCTGGTTTTGGGTACAATTGTGCAGCATAACCCCTTGGGAGCCCTGTTGCCTTGCTGGGACTTGTGGTGCTTTCACCAAATGAATTAATACTGACTTGAAAGATGGGTAGATGAATCCTGGTAGGTAGGGTTCTATTAAGGTCTTGTAGCCTTCTCCGCCAGGGCATGAACTTCCACCGTGCGGGTGATCCTTGCAGAATGACCGGATTGAATATATTTGATCTGGGACTTCCCTTGAGGCTTCCACACACATCACACCTTTACCACACTGTTGCTCAGACAGATCTCAAATATGAACTGGGGAAACTCCTCTCCCACTACACTATATAGGGAAGAATTTAGGGGTTCCCATCGGCAGGCAGGGTCACATGGGGTTTACACAGCTCCTCTCTTAAGGGTACAGTAACACATTTAACATATATCAACAACAAGATAATTATAGAAAAATATATTAGTTTCTTAATAAAGTGCAAACATAATAAAGAGAACAAAAAATCCTTTGGTGGGCCCAACATCTATGCTGCAAAGCTGCCCAAAGCAGTCCGAAGTCACAGGACAGCAATTGGTGCTGGCACATGGGCCCTAAGAACCCTTGTCTATATGACCTATTAGGGCATATGGACTGTAGAAAGGCAGGGCCCTTCTTAAGACACCCCTTAAGGTGAAGAACCACTGTTTATTTTAGTAAGCGCTATGAGCATTGCCAAGGGGTATGAATTACCAAGAACCAATACCCTCAAATATTAAAGGAAAACTGTCACTAAACCCCCCTACCTCCCCCCCCCCCCCCCCTCCTGCACTACTGGCTGGTACTGGCTAGTAGTGCGGGGGACACTGATCAATATAATGCCTACCATGCCCGGGTCAGTCCAGTGGTTTGCCCGTTATCTTCATTTTTCAACATATGCAAATCATCTTCTAACTGGCACGGGCGGGGTTACTGCCTTCATCTGGCACTGTGACGTCAGCGCCACTCGTCTGCAGCACTGCCCGGCGTATGTATATTCATGCCCTCCCTCCGCATCTCCCTCTTCACCCCACTCTGTATGTGACTCCATGTGCCCGCTTACTGCAGCTCCGCTAGAATGAAGCTGCGCTGAAGCCGCTTCCGGGTGTACACAGGAAGCCGGCACATGCGCAAGTGGAGTCACATATAGAGCGGGGAGGAGAGGGAGATGCGGAGGTAGGACGTGAATATGCATAAGCCGGGCGGTGCTGCGGACGAGCGGCGCTGACGTCACAGTGCCAGATGAAGGCAGTAACCCCGCCCATGCTAGTTAGAAGATGATTTGCATATATTGAAAAATGAAGATAACAGGCGAACGGCTGCATGGATCCGGGCATGGTAGGCATCATATTGATCAGCGTCACCCGCACTACCAGCCAGTACCTCTGGTTGGTAAACTGTAACATTAAAAGGGTACTCTGGTGGAAACAGATTTGTAAATTATTTATATTTAATAATCTTAAAGGGGTATTCCGGGCAAAAACATCTTATCTTATCTTAAAGCTCTGTAGTTGACATCAGTCAGGTGATTCAGGTCCAAAGTTCGGAAGCCATTGCTTCCCTTGCGCTTCACATGTAGTCTAGAGCCACATTGTGTTGTATTATTGTCCCTCCATTAATGGGTTACTTAGGGGATTAACGTTTACAATGTTTTTTTCGGGGATTAAACGAAGTTTGCACAGCAGGGCAAATAAATTGTCACAGTCACTGACCAATGAAAACTATTGGAACAATCAGAATTATTTTTTACCTATTGTATAAACATAGATCAGTGTTTCCCAACCAGGGTGCCTCCAGCTGTTGCAAAACTACAACTCCCAGCATGCCCGGACAGCCGTTGGCTGTCCGGGCATGCTGGGAGTTGTAGTTTTGCAACAGCTGGAGGCACGCTGTTTGGAACACACTGCTGTTAGCTTTCTTTAAATTACAATGGATGTGTGAATATGGCCTTAGAACAATATACCCCATCAATATCGGCATCAAATGAGTTGAAAAATCAATTTGTTTTTAACATGAGAACAAATTAAATTATATTTACATAAGGCGAACCTTATTTTCTGTGGAACTCTTTACTCGTTTGATGGATCACACACCTACCTTCCCATTTAAAAGACTGAAGTTGAATCCAAGATGGCCGCTAGCAAGATGGCCACCGTGTTGGTGACATGCCCCAACAGGTTTTCCCCTTAGCTTAAGTCTAAAATCGGATTACCGTCTGACATTTTGTCTATATTTTATATGGATGTCTTCTTACTTTTGAGTTGACCTGTATAGTAAGATATAATAATAATAATAATAATAATAAAAAGGTTACTACCAACATATAACGATGTAATAACATAATAAAGTATAAAACTAAGTAACAGGTATTAATCAGTGTATTATAATATGGAATACTAAATAGCAGCTAATATTAGTTATAAAAATATAATAATATACAGTAATAAGATATAATAAAAACAGGTACTATAATTGTATAATAATATGTAATTCTAAAAAGCAGCTAATATTATTAATAAATATATAACAATATAATAAAATATCTATATATATAAAACTCAACGTGTGTGTGTGTGTATGTATGTATGTGTGTATGTATGTTCCACAAAAACGTCCAAACGGCTAAAGATATTAACATGAAACTTGGCCACATGTTACTTATACGTCAACGACAAACATAGGATGGGTGATTTAACCCTTATTCACCCCCATTTGCCAGGGGCGGGGTTTTTGTTTAAAGTCCCATACAAGTCTATGGGAAATATATGTTACTGCATAACTTCCAAACGGCTGGAGATATTTCGATAAAACTTGGTCACATGTTACTTATATGTCCACTTAAAATGAAGGATAGTTAATTTAACCCTTAACTACCCCCATTTGTGAGTGTCAGGGTTTTTGTTTAAAGTCCCATGCAAATCAATGGGAAATGTATGTTCTCACATAACTTCTGTACGGCTGGAGATATTTCAATACCTGGTACACATAGGATATGATGATGGGATAGGAGGACGGGATAGGAGGACCAGGATAGGAGGACTGGGATAGGAAGACCGGGATAGGAGGTCGAGATAGGAGGTCGAGATAGGAGGACGGCATATGAGGACGGGATAGGAGGTCGAGATAGGAGGACGGAATATGAGGACGGGATAGGAGGTCGAGATAGGAGGTCGAGATAGGAGGTCGGGATAGGAGGTCGGGATAGGAGGTCGGATAGGAGGTCGGGATAGGAGGTCGGATAGGAGGTCGGGATAGGAGGTCGGGATAGGAGGTCGGGATAGGAGGTCGGGATAGGAGGTCGGATAGGAGGTCGGAATATGAGGATGGGATATGAGGTCGAGATATGATGAAGGGATAGGAGATCGGGATAGGAGGTTGGGATGTGAGGACAGGATATGAGGTTGGGATATGACAACAATATATGAGGACGGGATATGAAGTCAAAAGCTTCCTCCTTTGTTTATTTTTCTCCCCAACAAGGATTAGGAAGGAAAAACCTGGCAACGCCGGGTACTCAGCTAGTAATATAATAAATGCAGGTATTATCAGTGTGTTATTATATGTAATACTAAATATGAGCTAAAATATAGTAATATCATATAATAAAATCTAATAAACACAGTTATTATGAGTGTATATTCATATGTAATAGTAAATATCAGTTAATATTAGGTGTATATATATATATATATATATATATATATATATATAATAAAATATAATAATAATAATAATAATAATAAAAAAGCTATTATCAGTGTATATCAAAATATTATAAATATTGATAAATAAATGTAACTATCAGTATATACTTAAAATATAAGATAGCAATAATAAATATAATAATGATAATTTATATGGTGCCAACAAATTACGCACCTCTTTACAATTTAGAGGGTACAAATAAGGAAAAAATAGGACATTACAATAATGCACACATAATGCAAACAAGAGTGAAGGCCCTGCTTGGGAGAGCTTATAGTCTATAAATATCAGCTATCATCAATGTATAATGCTATAATAAAATAAAAGACAACTTTCAGGTAGTATCAGTGTATAATGATATAGTAACATAATAAGATGCAATAATAAATATCACGTATTATTAGTGTTTAGTAATACAATAAAGTATTTACTAAATATGAGCAAAAATCTGTTATACATATAAAAAATATAATAAAATATAATAGTGAAAATCATATATAAGTATATATAGCAATTTTAATCAAACATATTACAATATATCACTACACATCAACTGTTATTAGTTATAGATATAATAATATAACAAAATCTAATACATCAATAAATATATGTTTTTTTATTAAATTACTTAAACGTTTACAGTGGTCCCTCAACATACGATGGTAATCCGTTCCAAATGGACCATTGTTTGTAGAAACCATCATATGTTGAGGGATCCGTGCAATGTAAAGTATAGGACAGTGGTCTACAACCTGCGGACCTCCAGATGTTGCTAAACTACAACACCCAGCATGCCCGGACAGCCAACGGCTGTCCGGGCATGCTGGGTGTTGTAGTTTTGCAACATCTGGAGGTCCGCAGGTTGAAGACCACTAGTATTGGAGGTTGTACTCACCTGGATGTCGCCCTCCATCGCTGTCCCCGAGGTGTCCCCGCCGCTCTGGCAAGGCCTCTGCTTCCCTGGCATCCTCGCTCTCCGTCGCCGCCATCACGTCGCTACGCACGCTGCTCCTATTGGATGACGGGACGGCGTGCGCAGCGACGTGATGACGACGATGGAGAGCGCCGACGATGCAGGGGATCCCGAAGAGGACGCGCCGGAGCCCCGAGGACAGGTAAGTGATCGTCAGCGGACCACACGGGGCACCGTAAACGGCTATCCGGTGGCAGCTGAAGCAGTCTGCGCTGCCAGATAGCCGTTTATGCGATGGCCCCGACATACAAAAGCATCGTATGTTGATGCTGCCTCTGAGAGTCCATCGTATGTTGAAATGATCGTATATCGGGGCCATCGTAGGTCGGGGGTTCACTGTATACCTAAATTATATATGATCTTGAATAAACCCAAGCCCTGGATAAAATAATCTAGAAAAATAGACTAAATGTAAAAAAAAAAAATAACAAAAAAAAAAATTTGATTTAAATCCACGAAACAATAAAAAAAAAAAAAAAAAAAAAATGAGATACAAATCCACCAAACACAATAACATAAAAAACAATTGAAAAAATCTTGTCGGGGCATAAAAGCGAGAAAATGATTTCAACATAATATATAGTGAACGGTGAATACCCCCCTTCGAATCCTATCTGTATAACGTAAATCAGAGACAATTGGAATACAAGCGGAATGAGATGAATGTCATTACACAGAACACGGGGACACGGCGCCATGTAATGAGATGCGCCCGCCGCTTCCAGCTCATGTATAAATTTACCTCATTACGGGTCATGAATTATTCATCGCCAACCCATTACCCGCAGTGGTTATCCTATAACTTTCTACCTGAAGATGTAGCCGTTGTCTGGAAAGCTAATATTTGTCAGAAGAAGAAATTCTCCTTTTTACAAGAGACAAATGTGATGTGTTTGGCGCCGGTCCTGTGTACGATAAGAGACAAACTGTATATGCCAGGTGGATTGTGGCACCGCATTCCTCGCATAGTGGCGGCACATTGCTGGTTGTATCGTGTTACACATATGTTATGTCACACCCGACTGTGTAAAATCACTGACAATAGTAATTGGGAGAAAAGTATGTCCCCATCGGGTCGCCATCTTCCTTGCAAAAAAAATACCGCCCATGATAGTTTGCATAGTTAAATGGGCACTCTCATTAAAACTAATTTTTGCTATTGCACTCCTTATGGCAAATAAAAAATATTTCTAATGTACTTTGTTTAAAAAAAATGAAGTTTTCTATGTTTTATTTGTGCTTAAAAAAGCTCCAGAGCACATCTTCCCCATCTTATACACATAGACTTGGGACCGAAGTCCAAACACAGGAAGTGCAGCCTGGAGTGCTGAGGGGGGGTCCAACCAACAGCATATGGCAGTTAAGTGTGAGAGGAGCTATGATTGGATGAGGTTGGACACACCCCCCTCAGCACTCTAGGCAGCACTTCCTGTGTTTGGACTTCGGTCCTAAGTCTGTGAATGAGACGGGGGAAAATGTGCTCTTGAGCTTTTTTAAGCACAAATAAAACATAGAAAACTTCATTTTTTTTAAACAAAGTATATTAGAAATATTTTTTATTTACCATAAGGAGTGCAATAGCAAAAATTAGTTTTAATGAGAGTTACCCTTTAAATATATATGCGTAACATCACATTATACACATATACGGGGGCAATTTTTGTCCTATTCTGACAATTTCTATAACTTTTTTATTTCTCCATATACGGGCCTGTATTAGGGTATATTTTTTCCGCCCCGACCTTTAGTTTTTAACAGTACCGTTTTTGCTTCAATGTGACCTTTTGATCGTTTTTTTTAAATAAATTCAGGAGTGGCAATTAGTTAGTACAACTCTCAGCAAGCCTGTGGCTCAGCAGCTGCCCCACACGAAAACTACAACTCCCAGCATGTTTGACTATATAGTAGTATATAGGTCAGTGTTTCCCAACCAGGAGTGCCTCCAGCTGTTTGCAAAACTACAACTCCCAGCATGTTGGACTATGTAGTAGTATATAGGTCAGTGTTTACCAACCAGGAGTGCCTCCAGCTGTTGCAAAACTACAACTCCCAGCATGTTGGAATATATAGTAGTATTTAGGTCAGTGTTTCCCAACCAGGGGTGCCTCCAGCTGTTGCAAAACTACAACTCCCAGCATGTTGGACTATATAGTAGTATATAGGTCAGTATTTCCCCACCAGGAGTGCCTCCAGCTGTTGCAAAACTACAACTCCCAGCATGTTGAACTATGTAGTAGAATATAGGTCAGTGTTTCCCAACCAGGGGTGCCTCCAGCTGTTGCAAAACTACAACTCCCAGCATGTTGGACTATGTAGTAGTATATAGGTCAGTGTTTCCCAACCAGGGGTGCCTCCAGCTGTTGCAAAACTACAACTCCCAGCATGCCCGGACAGCCAACGGCTGTCCGGGCATGCTGAGAGTTGTAGTTTTGCAACAGCTGGAGGCACTCTGTTTGGGAAAATCTGGTATAAGTTAGGGTGCAACATTCCAGGAGTTGGAGGATTGGTTGGATAAATACCGGCCATTGCATTGCCGGTATTTTTAATATAAAAATACCGGCAGGGTGGCCAAAATACCGGTTGTGCCGGTAAAATACAGGCCAGGTGGCAACTCTAGTCACCCAGTCTGTGTGGGGAAGATACAGTAGGACCAAAAATACAGCTTTCCTGAAAGCTGGAGCACGTTGTCTATAGCTGACCAGGCATCTTCATAGACGGCAATGCATTCCCGAGCGGATTCCACTGAAACGATGAACATGTTCATTCTTTTGTCAAAGATCGTAATCGGAATTGACGCGGCAGTAGCATCTGCCATGGAAATTCTACAGTGTGTTTGGTGCAGCAAAATCCCACAAAAAAAACAAATAAATTTCCAAGCCAAGTTTTTCTGAGTCCGCTCAGAAATTCTGTCATGTCACTCGGCCTATAGTAATAGTTACCACCCTTTGTATGGGAAGACATCCTCTCTGGGCGCCATTTCGCCCTTAGAGCAGTGTCTGTGTCTGGGCCATGGCCTTGGAGACAGGACAACATATTTATGTGTTATATACTCCCAAAAAATCCTCAAATCTGGTGACTTTTAGGTGGATTTGCTGACAGGTCCTCAAGGGTTAAAGACTTAAAAGGCCGTTTTGTGAATGTGACCTCTAAGCACCATGGAGAGGGTGTATTACATGCATGGGTGACTTCATGATGGACTCAGCAGGTGACATAAGCGTATCGGAATAGATGCATTACCTCAGAGAACCATTTTGGCTTATATGCGTACATGTCATACGGCAGTGAGGTGCTATTGTGGCGCAGTAGTGCAGTTGCCTATGGCAACCAATTTTCCTGAGGCTCTCTCATTGTCAATAAAGGATCTTGGTGCAGGTTTCCATGGCTACCAATTAGGTGGTCCCTTTTATTTAAGGCCTCATTCACATCCATTGTTGACATTACTGTGGTGTGCCACGAGGGTGCGATGAGGTGTATGGGGCAGATGTTGTAGCCCCGGAGCAAGGTGTTATTAACCCCTAAATGTTCATGATGCCAGGGTGTGGTTTTCCTAAGTAACCACCCGAAGGTAGCTCTGCTATCCCTAGGTTAGGCAGGGTAAAAATAGTCTAAGACCAGGTTAAGGTTAACGGTAGCTTTACTGAGGTAGACCGATGGTAACAGTCTTTACAGCTGGCCAGGAAAACTTTTGATATTTTATAGATTAATGTGTGCAGAGTAACTTTCCAATAGCATGTTATTAAAAAAATATGCTTCTTTCTATTTCATTTTCCACTTTGAAAAAATGACCACTAGGGGTCTCCCTACCAGTCCTTTTTTATAGATTTCAGACTCATGCTGGAGTCCTAAATCTCAGACTGCAGCCGGGACACAGACAAACTCCTGGCAGGAAGCAGTGCTGAGTTTGTCTGTGTCCTGGCTGCAGTTTGAGATTTAGGACTCCAGCATGAGTCTGAAATCTATAAAAAAAAAAGGACTGGCATACATTAATCTATAATATATCAAACGTTTTTTTGATGAAAGGTACCCTTTAAACATGTGACCACATTATCATGTGATTAACTCAAAGGTCCTTAAAGGTCCTTTATACATAATACACCTTATATACATATAAGACTATGGGGAAGACACTGCAGGAGAACCCCTAGGACACAGAGGGACTCAACCTGACAGGGCCTAAGTACTGTACGAGATTATATCCCGTACTGGGACATCACATTACATTACCTGAATATAGACAAAGACTAAGGGGTATTCTGGTGTATATAATGGTGGGGTCGATTGCACAGAACATAATGTATTTGTAACATTTGTGGCTCAAAAGGGTGCAGTTAGATTTTAAAGAGGCCTTACAGAGGGTTAAAGGGGTACTACGCCCCTGGCATCTTATCCCCTATCCAAAGGATAGGGGATAAGATGTTAGATCGCCGCGGTCCCGCTGCTGGGGACCCTGGGGATCGCTGCTGCAGCACCCTGCTATCATTACTGCGCAGAGCGAGTTCGCTCTGTGCGTAATGACGGGCGATACAAGGGCCGGAGCAGCGTGACGTCATGGCTCCGCCCCTCATGACATCACGGCCCGTCCCCTTAATGCAAGTCTATGGCAGGGGGTGTGACGACCGCCACGCCCCCTTCCCATAGACTTGTATTGACGGGGGCGGGCCAAGATGTCACGAGGGGCGGAGCCGTGACGTAACCATGCTCCAGCCCCTGTATTGCGCGTCATTACGTGCAGAGCGAACTCGCTCTGCGCAGTAATGATAGCAGGGTGCTGCAGCAGCGATCCCCGGGGTCCCCAGCAGCGAGACCCCGACGATCTGACATCTTATCCCCTATCCTTTACATAGGGGATAAGATGTCTAGGGGCGGAGTACCCCTTTAAGAAACCGTGCTCTGTAAACACATCGTAATGTTGCGTGTAAATCCGACCCCAGGCCCTACGCTACATTCTGACATGTTACCCCTAAATCTTAACATTTGTGATGCAGTCATTGTTCTTAAGGACACATTGGGGGAGATTTATTAAAACCAGTGAGAGACAAAAAGTGGAGCAGTTGCCTCTAGCTACTCATTGGGGGAGATTTATCAAAACCTGTCTAGAGGGGAAGTTGCTGAGTTGCCCATAGCAACCAATCAGATCGCTTCTTTAATTTTAAACAAGGCCTCTGCAAAATGAAAGAAGCAATCTGATTGGTTGCTATGGGCAACTGGGCAACTTTTCCTTTGCACAGGTTTTGATAAATCTCCCCCATTGTGTTGTTGATTTCATTTTCACAATGAAATTTGAATGGTTGCTATGGGCAACTGCTCCAATTTTTCCTTATGGCGGGGTTCACACACTGAAATCCTGTTTTAACATATACATTTTATACACTTGAAGAAAAAAAACTATACGTTAACGGATGATAAAAAAAAAAAAACAGAAGCTGCTGTATGTCACTGGCTAAGGGCGCCCTTACATATATCCGGCTATCTGGTAGAAAAGCGCTGGGGGGGGGGGGGGGGGGGAACTGATGATTGGACTAATCCCATTCATTTGAATGGGACAGTTAAAATTTATCGCGTGCCTCAATTAAGATGCCGGATCAGCGGACAGGGCTCCATCTTGCAGTGTTTCCCCATCCGGCCAACAGAAATAACCGGGCACTGGACAATTTTCAGTCAGTTTAGCATTCAGTCCAAATTCTATAGGAGGAAAGAGGTGGAATTCATCATTTTCATAGAAATTTGCTCAATTTTTCTTTTCACGTGCACAGTTTTTCTCCGCCAGGGTTTCTGTGTCCAATATATATATATATATATACAGTGGTCCCTCAACATACGATGGTAATCCGTTCCAAATGAACCATCGTTTGTTGAAACCATCGCATGTTGAGGGATCCGTGCAATGTAAAGTATAGGACAGTGGTCTACAACCTGCGGACCTCCAGATGTTGCAAAACTACAACACCCAGCATGCCCGGACAGCCGTTGGCTGTCCGGGCATGCTGGGTGTTGTAGTTTTGCAACATCTGGAGGTCCGCAGGTTGAAGACCACTGGTATTGGAGGTTATACTCACCTGTTCCCGCCGCTCCGGACCGTCACCGCTCGTCACCACTGCCCTGGATGTCGCCCTCCATCGCTGTCGCCGCGTCCCCGGGGTTTCCCCGACGCTTTGGTAAGGCCTCTTCTTCCCCGGCATCCTCGCTCTCCGTCGCCGCCATCACGCCGCTACGCACGCCGCTCCTATTGGATGACGGGACGGCGTGCGCAGCGACGTGATGACGATGATGGAGAGCGCCGACAATGCAGGGGATCCCGAAGAGGACGCGCCGGAGCCCCGAGGACAGGTAAGTGATCATCAGTGGACCACACGGGGCACCGTAAACGGCTATCCGGTGGCAGCTGAAGCAGTCTGCGCTGCCGGATAGCCGTTTATGCGATGGCCCCGACATACAAAAGCATCGTATGTTGATGCTGCCTTCAACATGCGATGGCCTCTGAGAGTGATCGTATGCTGAAATGATCATATGTCGGGCCCATCGTAGGTCGAGGCGTCACTGTATATATATATATATATATATATATATATATATATATATATAGCAGTGTTTCACAACCAGTTGCAAAACAAAAACTCCCAGCATGCTAGGAGTTGTAGTTTTGCAACAGCTGGAGTCACACTGGTCGGGAAACAATAGACAATACAGATTTTTTTTTTCCACTCTACAGAGACAATACGAATATGTCAAACTCAGCTCTGCTACATCTGTGCACACATACACACTTTTGGTCCCTGCATTTATTTTTGTGCTCCATTTGGTGCTTTTCTAACACATTTCTTTGCTGTTTGTCTTTTCTTTTTCTTTTTTTTTTTTTCTCCCGGCAGGTGATTATTGAGTTTTCAGGCCCCTCATCATATCCCGGGCAATCACTCGCCAGCAGGAAAATGAATTCACTTAGATAAGCTATCTTATGGCTAATGCAGGAAATTGACTCAATCAGACAAAGGCCGAGTCCAGCAGGGACCGAAGTGAGGAGGCTGATGATGTTATCACCACCGGAGAATGGCTCCATGATTGGAGGACTCATTATAGTAATGGGCCAACACTCGGTGGCTCATTGTGGGGCATCCTTTTTGCAGGGGCCCCCCCTATAAGTGAACTGGATATATACATTTATTTTTCCCAAAAATTTTTGCAGCCCCCCCCCCCCCCCCTATAAGTGAACTGGATATATACATTTATTTTTCCCCAAAAAAATTCTCAAAATACATACTGATTCATAGCAGTGTCCAATGTTTTTAGTACATATAAACAATTAAAGTATTCAAAACGCTTGACGCATTTCTTGACCATTCTAGCCCCTTCTTCGGGTCCTAAACAAGGGGCCAGAATAACCCAGAAACATGTTGCAGGTTTTTAATACACTTAATATCTATAGCTATGGGTGCTGTGTCCACAGCACCTTATTCGGCAATCTAAACCCCCATCTAAAATCTTATTTTTGGAGGATTCTACATAGGGGAGCAATCCTTGTCTGTTTGCAATGGAAAACATAGGCCTCCTTGCCTGTAACATGTTCTTACAAGTCACCTCCGAATACATATACGTCTTTCCATTCACTGACAGCAAGAAAATGATGAAAACAGAGCAAAGTGCGTTGGTGCATTCACACCTTGTTATGCCCCAAACAATGTCCTTTCGGACGACCCTTCCATATTTAAAGGGACGGCGTGCCGTTCTTTGTGTGCTAATGCTAGTGAGTTTAGTAAACAGAATCCCTGTGTGTGTCCTGTTGTGACTGCGTTGTCTGCGCCTCAATTACGGCACTTAGCGGATAAGACCCAGAATCTGTCAGACCTCGCTGATCGAATTAGTCTGGATCTGCGGCTGTCATGTTCTTTAGTGGTGTCAGAGGCTGCACAGACGCCCAGGACTGGAAAATTCTGTATATTCATAAATAAATCCCCTTAAAAAGGGGACATTCCCATTGAACGAGTTGATAGATTATGTACAAGTTATGTGCAAGTCTATAACTTCCCCATCTTAATGCTATCAGTGTTTCCCAACCAGGGTGCCTCCAGCTGTTGCAAAACCACAACTCCCAGCATGCCCGGACAGCCTCTGGCTGTCCGGGCATGCTGGGAGTTGTAGTTTTGCAACAACTGATTGGGACACATTGGCTAAAATGGAGACCTCCCCCCGTTAAAGGGCATTTCCTTTGAGTCATTTAAGTCTGCCTTTTATTCGGATGTTTCCTTCTTATATTTACTTCTACGAAAGCTAAAAAGAAACTTCCAATATGGCTGAATATATTTTCTTCCCAATTTAAAGGGTTTTTTCCAATGTGAAAAGCCATTTATTAGACATATCTTTTGATAATAAGATGCTAACAGTTTTGCTGGGGTCCCCAAAATTCTGCTGCAATCTGTAGGGGTAGCAAGTGTTTAAAGGGGTACTCCACTGGAAAACTTTTTTTTTTTTTTTTTTTTAATCAATTGGTGCCAGAAAGTTATACAGATTTGTAAATGACTTCTATTAAAAAATCTTAATCCTTCCAGTACTTATCAGCTGCTGTATATGCTCCACAGGAAGTTGTGTAGTTCTTTCCAGTCTGACCACAGTGCTCTCTGCTGACACCTCTGTCCATGTCAGGAACTGTCCAGAGCAGGATAGATTTGCTATGGGGATTTGCTCTCCTACTGCTAAAATGGACAGAGGTGTCAGCAGAGAGCACTGTGGTCAGGCAGAAATAAAATTCAAAAAGATAAGAACTTCCTGTGGATCATACATAAGCTGATGAGTACTGGAAGGATTAAGATTTTTTAATAGAAGCAATTTACAAATGTGTTTGACTTTCTGGCAGTTGATTTAAAAAAAAAAAGTTTTCCAGTGGAGTACCCCTTTAAAAGGGTACTCTGGAGGGCAAAAAAGTTTTTCAAATAAACTGGCGCCAGAAAGTTAGACAGATTTGTGAATTACTTTTATATAAAAATTTTTTAATCCTTACAGTACTTATCAGCTGCTGTATGCTCCAGAGGAAGTTGTGTAGTTCCTTCCAATCTGAGCACAGTGCTCTCTACTGCCACCTCTGTCCGTGTCAGGAACTGTCCAGAGCAGGAACAAATCCCCATAGCAAACAGTTTCTGAAATTCTGCCGTAATTAACTGCCTATTGTCCCATTCACATGGCAGAATTTCAGAAACTGTTTGCTATGGGGATTTGTTCCTGCTCTGGACAGTTCCTGACACGGACAGAGGTGGCAGCAGAGAGCACTGTGCTCAGACTGGAAAGAACTACACAACTTCCTCTAGAGCATACAGCAGCTGATAAGTACTGTAAGGATTAAGATTTTTTTATATAAAAGCAATTTACAAATCTTTATAACTTTCTGGCGCTGGCGCCAGTTTATTTGAAAAAATGTTATGTCTGGCGGAATTATTCCACGTAATTCCGCACAGAAACATAGTAATTCCGTGTGAACATAGCCTAAGGCTTAATTACTACTGTGTTGCAAAATTATGCATTTAAAAAAAAAAGTATGTCACCATGAAAAGTTTGGAAAGCTCTGGTCTAATGTGTATGGGGGCCTCCAGACTCTCCTTCGTCAGATGATGATGGGGAGGAAGAGGATCAGGCAAGGTGGGTTTCAACTAAACAATCCATTCAGTCTTGAAGAGATAAGCCAATGTCAGAAGAGTCTGGCAGGGGCATACCCCTCCTCTATCCGAGCCAAACATTAAAGGGGTACTCTGGTGGAAAACAATTTGTTTCATATCAACTGGCTCTAGAAAGTTAAACAGATTTGTAAAATACTTCTATTAAAACAAATCTTAATCCTTCCAGTACTTATCAGCTGCTGTATGCTCCACATGAAGCTATGTAGTTCTTTCCAGTCTGACCACAGTGCTCTCTGCTGACACCTCTGTCCATGTCAGGAACTGTCCAAAGTAGAAGTAAATCCCCATAGAAAACCTCCTCTGCACAGTTCCTAAAATGGACAGAGGTGTCAACAGAGAGCATTGGGATCAGACAGAAAAGAACTACACAACTTCCTGTGGAGCATACAGCAGCTGATACGTACTGGAAGGGTTAAGATTTTTTTTAAAGAAGTCATTTACAAATCAGTATAACTTTCTGGCACCAGTTGATTTGAAAAAAAAAAAAAAATTTCACCAAAGTACCCCTTTAATGTAAATGGAGGAGAATCAGCTGTCAGAGGAATGGGCGCATGTGTATAGGTTCCTGTAGATTTCATTTTCCCCATTGGAGAATGCGCTGGGCACCCACAATCTAAAAATGGGTTAAAAAGAATATTCCCATAAAGCTAACACCTATCCACAGAACTGAGCATTGGGGGTCCGACTGCTGGGACCTCTACCGATACTGATAAAATAGGGACAAAATTGTCCCTGAAAAGAATGGAGCACACCGCACCTGCGCAGCCACTGCTCTGCTCCATTCATTCTACATTGGGTCAGCGCTCGGCAATGTTTGCCCAATTCTGTGGCTGTTTGTGGGATCGGTTGGGGCCAAGTGGCAGGGTTCCTATTCCTAGCCATTGGGGACTTTTTTTCCCAGTGTCCGTGACTAGTGTTGAGCGCGAATATTCGAAATGCAAATTTTTACTGCGAATATCGCCACTTTGCGAATATATAGAATATAGTGATTTATGTTCGTGATGACAAATATGCGTATTTTTTAGATTTTTTTTATGCTAATTTATTTATGCGAATTTATGCAAATTCATGCAAATATCAGAACTTCCAGACTGGAAACTGATCCCTCTCTTCTAGGGGAAAGAAATAATTGCGCATGCGCACTATGCAAATTTCATTACGAATTTTCGCATGAAAAAAAGAGAATGAACATAGCGAATAAGCTAATTTTGCGAACATAGGACAAATATTCGTTCACATATTCGCAAAATATCGCAAATTCGAATATGACCCCGCCGCTCATCACTATCCATGACTACATTTACATGGGTCTGTTTGTATTTTGGCAGGTCATGGTCATTGGAATTTTCATCATTTTACACGTGTCTCCGGACACTGGCCTTTTGGATGTTGCAAAACTACAACTCCCAGCAGGCATGCTAGGAGTTGTAGTTTTGCAACAACTGACGGACCACAGTTTGGAGACCACTGGGATAGGGGATAACAAGTTGATCGGTGGGCGTTCGATTGCTGCAACTGGCATGCTGGGAGTTGTAGTTGTGTTTTTTTACAGACAAATTGTAAAACCATAATTGATCCTAAAAATGATAATGTAATACATGCCTACAGCCCAATATAGCAATATAAATGGTCAGATCAATGGTCTCCAAACTCTGCCCCTTCAGATGTTGCAGAACAACAACTCCAGACAGAGTGTCGGGGCATGCTGTTTTGCAACATCTGGAGGTCCCCAGTTTGGAGACCACTGTTCTATCCAATGCATAATGGAAAAACTTCAGATCGTAATACCCCTTTAGTTAAAACTGAATCTCCAGATATTCCAGAACTACAACTCTCAGCACTTCCGGACAGCCGTTGGCTGTCCAGACATGCTGGGAGTTGTAGTTCTGCAAACATCTGGAGATCCACAGTTTGGAGACCACTGTTCATATAAATGCATAATGGAAAACTTCAGATGGTAATACCCTTTAATACTTAATTAATACTGAACCTCCAGATGTTGCAGAACTAAAACTCCCAGCACGTCCGGACAGCTGTTGGCTGTCCGGACGTGCTGGGAGTTGTAGTTCTGCAACATCTGGAGGTCCCCAGTTTGGAGACCACTGTTCTAACCAATGCATAATGGTAAACTTCAGATAGTAATACCCCTTTAGCTAAAACTGGGCCTCCAGATGTTGCAGAACTACAACTCTCAGCCCTTCTGGAGAGCCATTGGCTGTCCGGACATGCTGGGGGTTGTAGTTCTGCAACATCTGGAGGTCCCCAGTTTGGAGACCACTGTTCTAACCAATGCATAATGGTAAACTTCAGATAGTAATACCCCTTTAGCTAAAACTGGGCCTCCAGATGTTGCAGAACTACAACTCTCAGCCCTTCTGGAGAGCCATTGGCTGTCCGGACATGCTGGGGGTTATAGTTCTGCAACATCTGGAGGTCCCCAGTTTGGAGACCACTGTTCTGACCAATGCATAATGGAAAACTTCAGATGGTAATATCCCTTTAGCTAAAACTGGACCTCCAGATGTTGCAGAACTATAACTCCCAGCACATCCGGACAGCCGTTGGCTGTCCGGACGTGCTGGAAGTTGTAGTTCTGCAACATCTGGAGGTCCTCAGTTTGGAGACCACTGTTCTAACCAATGCATAATGGAAAACTTCAGATGGTAATACCCCTTTAGCCACAATGAGGCAGTGATACCTGCAGATCTGCTGATGCCCGCAAACTACAAGTCCAAGCATGCACTCCAGCATGAACGGACATGTCCAACACCAAAGGGGCCAACTCTGCTGCCCAAACTAAAGGACAAGGGACGGCATTACCATTTGGTGTATGGGCGGCCTGGGGGCAGTCACAGGCATTGGATATGTATACGACTTTATAATGACTGAGAATCCAGTTCTGTGTATAGGAACACAACCTCAATTAGCAAATGGGCCCCCAATACACAACCAACCTCCCCCCATATCAAGACCAAAACATCAACCATGTAAGGTGTAAGGAAAAGAGCCCAATTTACACACAATTCACCGACAATAAAGACATTTATATGTAACACACTGTAATTGCCTAAAATATCATGCAGTAACATAAAGTCATTATGCAGAATAGAGAAAGAGAAAATGTAGTGCAAAAAAGATGCGAATTTTAGGAAATTTTTTTGCACGTGTGTTTTTGTTTTTTGGTTTTTTTTTTTAATGTCCGTGGCACACTCTAGGTGTAGCATTTTTTAGGCACTTTTGCACGTGTGTTTTTTTTTTTTTTATTTATATATTTTTTTTAATGTCCGTGGCACGCTCTAGGTGAAGCATTTTTTTTGCACGTGTTTTTTATTTTGTTTTTCTTTTCTTTTTCTTTTTATGTCCGTGGCACGTTTTTTCTCCCTTAGGCCTTGCTCACACGACAGAATTTCCGAGCACAATCCGGCAAAAAAATTTGTCTCGGAAAATTCAATTGGATTCTGCTGTACCGTGCACATGGTAGAATCTCCGCAGCAGATTTTTTCGTGGTGGAAATTCCGATTCCGGTCTTCTTTCGGCAGAATCTGCTCGGAAATGTATTGTCGTCTATGGAGCGGTCCTAGTGCCACCAGAATTTCCGGGCAGGCAAATATTTCCACGATCAGCTACTTATGTCCTATCCTGTCGGATAGGGGATAAGTACATTTTCACAATAGTTCTCCTTTAATCAAACTCATTTCTTAAAAATAAATCCTTTAATCACATGATCGCTGAATCTAATGATGTGTAATCACATGATCGCTGAATCTAATGATGTGTAATCACATGATCGCTGAATCTAATGATGTGTAATCACATGATCGCTGAATCTAATGATGTGTAATCACATGATCGCTGAATCTAATGATGTGTAATCACATGATCGCTGAATCTAATGATGTGTAATCACATGATCGCTGAATCTAATGATGTGTAATCACATGATCGCTGAATCTAATGATGTGTAATCACATGATCGCTGAATCTAATGATGTGTAATCACATGATCGCTGAATCTAATGATGTGTAATCACATGATCGCTGAATCTAATGATGTGTAATCACATGATCGCTGAATCTAATGATGTGTAATCACATGATCGCTGAATCTAATGATGTGTAATCACATGATCGCTGAATCTAATGATGTGTAATCACATGATCGCTGAATCTAATGATGTGTAATGGGAAGATTTCATTATTTTCTTAATATGCAGAATAAATGTATTATAGAGAAATTCTTGATTCTGCATTGTTCAGGCGCCGCTGATCTCCGGTTCCTTCCGGCATGCGATACCGCGATGTCACATATCGATCACCTTAGATTATGTCATCATTATCAGGTTTGAATTGTTGCAGAATTATGTGAATGAGGCTTGAAGAATTCTATATACTTGGTGCCATAAAAAAAACTATTCAGAAGAATGGAAATTATTTTTACCTGCAGAATTTGTTTTGCAATAAACCTATTATATTATTATTTATTTATTTTTATATGCTTTATTTGGATGTTATAGTACCTCATTTTGAAAGTATTATATTCTATAGAACGGTTTTATAGTAACTCATTTTGGATTTAATATATACTATAGTGCTGTTTATAGTAACTCATTTTGGATGTATTATATTCTATAGAACGGTTTTATAGTAACTCATTTTGGATGTATTATATTCTATAGAACGGTTTCATAGTACCTCATTTTGGATGAATTATATACTATAGTGCTGTTTATAGTACCTCATTTTGGATGTATTATATTCTATAGAACAGTTTCATAGTACCTCATTTTGGATGTATTATATACTATAGTGCTGTTTTATAGTACCTAATTTTGGATGTATTATATACTATAGAACGGTTTCATAGTACCTCATTTTGGATGTATTATATACTATAGTACGGTTTTATAGTACCTCATTTTGGATGTATTATATTCTATAGTACGGTTTTATAGTACCTCCTTTTGGATGTATTATATTCTATAGAACGGTTTTATAGTACCTCATTTTGGATGTATTATATACTATAGAACGGTTTCATAGTACCTCATTTTGGATGTATTATATTCTATAGTACGGTTTTATAGTACCTCCTTTTGGATGTATTATATTCTATAGAACGGTTTTATAGTAGCTCATTTTGGATGTATTATATACTATAGTGCTGTTTATAGTACCTCATTTTGGATGTATTATATTCTATAGTACGGTTTTATAGTACCTCATTTTGGATGTATTATATTCTATAGAACGGTTTTATAGTAGCTCATTTTGGATGTATTATATACTATAGTGCTGTTTTATAGTACCTCATTTTGGATGTTAGGTATCTTGGTTCCAGGGCTCTGCCCTGGAACCAAGATACCTAACATCCAAAATGAGGTTTCCACAGTATACAATCATAGGCAGATATAGACGTTAGATGCAGGTCAACACCATCCACTTAACCTATGGAAGTGATTCCCAACCAGGACTCTTTGGGGTTCTGGGGAATCCGGTTCGGGGTTCCCCCATAAGGCTGAAATACCTTTCCCTGAGAATAGAAATACGGTATTGACCTATGGAGGTCACTAGCATTAAGCTATATTACGTTAATAGGGGGTCTCCACTGTCCAGGTCCTATGAAGGAGCAGTATACCCTAAACTTTAATGCTTTACAATAGGAATTTTTGATTTAGAGATATAAACTCTTAATGGCTATAAGTGAATTGCTTGATCTGAACAGAGGGGTACAAGATGCCTGTCACCTTCATGTGACCTTGGTGGTTTCGGGCCTGTACAATAGTAAATGCCTAACCTGGAGATATCTGTCAAGACTCGGTCAATACAAGTGTTTAAACAACACAGACTGAGTAGTCTGGGGCAGAGATGTGGAGGATGAGGATCAGGGTGAGGATCAGACATAATACTCATGTAAGACACCCCCCCCCCCCCCCCCACCCCCATATCTCTGCCCCCGACAATGGAGAAAATATAAGCTAAACTGTTGTATGAGGGGTTTGACTTAAAGGTAGTTATCTGGTGGGACTGTTACCCCAAGATTTGTAGGTATCAAGTGCAGAATTTACCCCAAGGACTAGAAGAACCAGGTAAGGCTGACACCTTGATGATTGGAAGTGTGAGGTAAGGTTGTTACCCCGAGATGTAAGTACCAGGTGAAACTGTAACCCGAGGACCAGAAGATCCAGGTGGGGCTGTTACCCAAGGACCAGAAGATCCAGGTGGGACTGTTACCCCAAGGACTAGAAGATCCAGGTGGGACTGTTACCCCAAGGACCAGAGGATACAGGCGGGACTGTTACTCCAAAATTGGATGGACAAGGTGAAGCCGATACTCTGGGGTTTAGAAGCATTGGGTAGGGCTATTACTCAAATGCATAGAATAGATGTGGGTAGGTGGAAGGGTTTCCTTTCCTTCCAGTGAAGATCTGCGGCAAGGAAGCGCTACACCGACGTGAGGACACAGAAGTTGGGTGCAAAGTAGTAGCATTTTTGTTAGGAGTTATAAAAAGTAACATACAGGGGTGGTCCAGTCACTGTCATCTATTGTCAAGTCAACATGGCCTGCACTAAAGTATCCAAAACCACTGCAAGTCCCAGCAAGCCCTTCAGGTCTCTGAAGTCACTGGTCACCTCCGTGGGCCCGCTACACTGTATAGACTTTACCGTCTGTCACTTAGTAAAGCTACCGCTGTCCGCAACATGGCGTCGGAGCCATTATTTCCCCTGTGCCTAGCCCAGGATCCAGCGGTATACCTTCGGTTGGTATTGAGGATAAACCACGCCCTGGCATCACGAATACAAGGGGTTCAGGCCATCTGCCCCTAGGGTAATTCCATCACACCCCATACCACAATGTTAGTGATATCTACATGGGGCATTTTGTTTTATGACCATCCCATAACCCCCAATGATTTTGTGTATTATGAATCTCTATGACGTGCGCCACAGATACCGCGTCCTCCCTTCCTGCCAGAATATAATGTCTCATTTCCATCACAATGCCATACAGGTGCCAGGCACAAGCCCCCATTGTCCCCACCTCTGCCTCTTTACATACAACAGTTTCGCTTATATTCAACACCTAATACACAAAGAATAGATACTCAGAGCTCCATAACATCTACATAACATACGTCTAACGGTATAATATGACAATAATCCCCCATGATACAAGCATCACAGACCTATCTGTACTCCGGCCATAAACCATTACAAGAGATAGAAGACAACGGGGATTTGTCTGTATTCAATGATCACATAAGAGCCCCTACCGCTCCGCACTGCGTACTGGGGGAGGGGAGGCGTCACACAATAATAGGCACAAGATGGATGATTTTTTTGTTTTGTTACCTATTATCATCCATGTCACCTTACATGGCTCGTCTCACTTTAATATTAGCAAATCTATGTACAGATTTTATTTTTTTAATCTTTATGCATTAAAATACATTGAATTATGAAAGCTGATAAGGATGATTCTTAATGATAATAAAATACAAAAATATTTTTTACTCACCTCCGCTATCACTGTGACAATGCATCCAAAAAATAAATAAAAAATGTTAAAAAATAAACAGACATTTTTATTTTGAATTTACCTGCAATTTTTCATGAAAATAATATTGACTTCACAATAATACGTCAAAATAGAAAATAAATTAAATAAAGTATAAGTAAAATACTTAATAATGGTTGTTAAAGGGGTACTCCGGTGGAAAACTTTTTTTTTTTTTAATAAACTGGTGCCAGAAAATTTTTAAATTACTTCTATTAAACAAATTTGTAAATTACTTCTATTAAAAAAATCTTAATCCTTCCAGTACTTATTAGCTGCTGAATACTACAGAGGAAATTATTTTCTTTTTGGAACACTGAGCTGAATCGCGAGCACAGTGCTCTCTGCTGACACCTCTGTCCAATTTAAGAACTGTCCAGAGTAGGAGAAAATCCCCATAGCAAACATATGCTGCTCTGGACAGTTCCTAAATTGGACAGAGATGTCAGCAGAGAGCACTGTGCTCGTGATGTCAGCAGAGAGCTTTGTGTTCCAAACAGAAAAGAATTTCCTCTGTAGTATTCAGCAGCTAATAAGTACTGGAAGGATTAAGATTTTTTAATAGAAGTAATTTACAAATCTGTTTAACTTTCTGGCACCATTTGATTTAAAAAATAAAAATAAACAAAGTATTCCACCAGAGTACCCCTTTAATGTTGTTATTTTTATTTATTATTATTCAAAAATGTATTCTTGCTTAAAGGGGTACTCCGCTGCTCAGCATTTGGAACAAACTGTTTCAAACGATGTAGCTGGCGGCGGGAACTCGTGGCGTCATAGCTCCGACCCCTCCTGACGTCACACCCCCACCCCCTCAATGCAAGTCTTTGGGAGGGGGCGTGACGGCCGTCACGCCCCCTCCCATAGACTTGCATTGAGGGGGCGGGGTGTGCCATCATGAGGGGGTGTGGCTATGACGTCACAAGCTCCCGGCACCGGCTCTAGCGTTCTGAACAGTTTGTTCCAAATGCTGAACAGCGGAGTATCCCTTTAAGCAAGAATACATTTTTGAATAATATTAAATAAAAATAACAACATTAAAGGGGTACTCTGGTGGAATACTTTATTTATTTATTATTTTTTTTATCAACTGGTGCCAGAAAGTTAAACAGATTTGTAAATTACTTCTATTAAAAAAATCTTAATCCTTCCAGTACTTATTAGCTGCTGAATACTACAGAGGAAATTCTTTTCTTTTGACATCACAAGCTCCCAGCGCCGGCTCCAGCGTTCTGAACAGTTTGTTCCAAACGCTGAGCAGCGGAGTACCCCTTTAACTATTGTCTTCCATATGAATATTTATACAATTTAAACACATTCAAGGGTTATAATGTCAATATTTATTTACTGTACACTTTAAAACGCTCCCATTGTTTTGAGGGGAAATACATTTAAAAGTGCGGCACATACTTTTTCGCCACCTTTTTCGAATAATGTGAAGTTATTTACTGTTACTTGTTTGATCCCATCTTTTTGCAGAAATATGCATTGGAAATGCTTACAATATGCATCCCATTGTTTTCAAAGGAAGTGCGCGCTATAGTTTACACATATTTTTTCCGTCGCCTATTTCTAATACATTGGAATATGTGACATGTCACTTGTTCCGCTTATATTCCTTGCAGAATTGGACACAGTGGGGGGGGATGTTGGATTTATAATGGGGGCAGCAGATATTGCTGCACAAGCTTGTGTGTTCCCAGTTGCTGTGCAAAATTTATCATGTGGTCCACGTTGCTTCATAAATTGGCGCAAATGACAGGAAGCCCCTGGATAGTGCAAAAACAGGGTCACTGGAAATACATTTGTGCATAAAATGAATGATAAATTCAGTGCGCCGACCAGTGTATCTTCAAACCACCACCCATACAAGCGCACGGCAAGAAAAACGACAAAGACAGCGCAGACAACATGGAGATAGCGCAAAATCTGACAATAGTTTTGTGTGCAAAAAAATATGTATATATGGCACCTATAGAAGTCTATGGAGGTAATACCTTTGTCTCCGATTTCATACAGACATATTCCAAAGGGTTCTTTTTTTTTTCTACTTGATTCCTAAGGAATCTGAGACATAACAAAAATGTAGCCTAATATTATGAGTATTTGCATATTTGCATATTCGCTTATTCGCAAGAAAAAAAAAAGAATATTTGTTGTTCCGAATATATACCACTATATTCTAAATATTCGCGAAATCGCAAAGTGCCGATATTTGCGGTAAAAATTCGGCATTTTGAATATTCGCGCTCAACACTAAGTATGATACCCTAGAGCAGTGCTCTTTAACCTGTGACTCCACATCTGCTGCAAAACTATGACTCTCAACAGCTGGAGAGCCACAGGTTAGAAACCACTACCATACAGACTCTGTGCACCACCATATATGCTCTTGTAAATGGCTCTGCTATGCCCCTAATAATAATACAGTATTTTAGTAATAATAATAATACGTTTTATTATTATTAATAATAATAATTATTATTATTTATTCATAGAATACTGATGCCAGTGCCTCTATCAGTGCTGCTACTAATGCTGGTACTACTATTTATTAATATTATTATTATTAATAATAATCATCATCATATACTACAGCTAGTATTGCTACTATTAGTGATGCCACTAATATTTATATTTATATTTATATTATTATTATTATTATTAATAATAATAATTTTGTTAATATTATTATTATTATTATTATTATTAATAATAATAGAATACTACTGCTAGTACTGCTACCATTAGCAAAGCAACTACTATTTTTTTATATATTTATTAGTATTATTATTTTTATTATTATTAATAATAATCATCATCATATACTACTGCTAGTATTGCTACTATTAGTGATGCCACTAATATTTTATATTATTATTATTATTATTATTAATAATTTTGTTATTATTATTATTATTATTATTATTATTATTATTAATAATAATAGAATACTACTGCTAGTACTGCTACCATTAGCAAAGCAACTACTATTTTTTATATATTTATTAGTATTATTATTTTTATTATTATTAATAATAATCATCATCATATACTACAGCTAGTATTGCTACTATCTGTGATGCCACTAATATTTATTTCATATTATTATTATTTTTATTAATATTATTAATAATAATGATAATAGAATACTACTGCTAGTACTGCTACCATTAGCAAAGCAACTACTATTTTTTATATATTTATTAGTTTTATTATTTTCATTATTATTATTAATAATCATCATCATATACTACTGCTAGTATTGCTACTATCTGTGATGCCACTAATATTTATTTCATATTATTATTATTTTTATTAATATTATTATTATTAATAATAATGATAATAGAATACTACTGCTAGTACTGCTACCATTAGCAAAGCAACTACTATTTTTTATATATTTCTTAGTATTATTATTAGTATTATTTTTATTATTATTATTAATAATAATAAAATACTACTTCTAGTACTGCTACTATTAATGATGCTACTATTGCTGCTACTACTAATTATTATTATTTTATAATAATAATAGTAGTAATAATAATAATAAGAAGAAGAATAAAAAATTAAATAAGTAAAGAAATAAATAATCATTCATAGTACTCATGCATCTTGTTCCAGCTGTACATTACATGGCACGTCTGCATACAGCTCTGCACATCTGCATCCAGCTGCCTCCATCCCCCTATAGTTATACAATATAGTTATTGATGCCTGTTTGCAGAATTGATGGATATATGACCAGGACACCCTATACAGCCCATCCAGTGCAGCATAGCCCCCCATGTACATGAGCCCCCATGGCTGTGACAGTCCTGCAGGACTGTTTTGAGCTGTTTTGGAGCTGATGTTTTTTACAGATGCTTATCTGACACACAAAGCCCCTGCCAGCTGCAGGATAAACAACAGGAGGTCCTGGAGCACAATCTGCAGCTATTGTGAGGGCACTGGATGGGCGGCCCATGGGTGGGTACTTATATATAGAGCTCTGCTGCCTGCATCCTTCAGCCAATTCACTCTGTGCTGAGGACTGAGAGAGTACTACACACAGTCACAGGGACTCACTGAGAGACAGTGCCTGCAACCAGCCACCCTGGAAACAGACATGGAGCTTGTAAGTACTCAGGACTATGGACAGATACAGGGGGTTCTGACTCTCATTCACTTTGTGCTACTTTTTATTTTGATCCAGCAAAGTGGGACTCTCTATAGTAAATTTCTAGTAACCTGCTAGTAATATTGGAAGGTTGCTAAATGCAAAGATTAAACAGAAATAATACAATTTATACTCTTAGATGGAGTAGGTTTTGTTGCAAGAGTTGTTGCAAAATTGGGAAGGAATCAGAAGATACATTGTAACCAGGCAGTAGAACTGTAAGTAGATTTTTAGCAAAAGGAATGTCCAACAGTGGTCTTCAAACTGTTTCCCTCCAGATATTGCAAAACTACAACTCTTAGCATGCCCGGACAGCCGTTGGCTGTCCGGGCAATGCTAAGAGTTGTAGTTTTGCAATATTTGGAGGTCCACAGTTTGGAGACCACTGTTGTAAATGGTCCAGGAGGTATTTGTGGTGGTATCAGGAATGGAGTTGGTGGCTCTAAGGACCACTTACAGTCCAGCTTGGCTCTGGGAGTTGTAGTTTAGAAAAATCTGGAGGTCCATGGTTTGAAGACCATTTTTGTAAATGGTCCAGGAGGTATTTGTGGTGGTATCAGGAATGGTTGTGGTGGTATCAGGAATGGTTGTGGGGGCCATCAGGACCACTTACTGTCCAGCTTAGCTCTGGGAGTTGTAGTTTTGCAATATCTGGAGGGAAACAGTTTTGGAGACCACTGTTGGAAATGGTCCAGGAGGTATTTGTGGTGGTATCGGGAATGGTTGTGGTGGCCATCAGGAATGGTTGTGGTGGCCATCAGGACCACTTACTGTCCAGCTTGGCTCTGGGATTTGTAGTTTTGCAATATCTGGAGGGAAACAGTTTTGGAGACCACTGTTGGAAATGGTCCAGGAGGTATTTGTGGTGGTATTGGAGATGGAGTTGGTGGCCATCAGGACCACTTACAGTCCAGCTTGGCTCTGGGGCGTTGTAGTTTTGAAAATTCTGGAGGTCCACAGTTTGGAGAGCACTGTTGTAAACGGTCTAAGGAGATATCTGTGGTGGTATCATGGATGGAGCTGGTGGGCTTCATGACCACTTACTGTCCAGCTTGGCTCTAGGAGTTGTAATTTAGCAATATCTGGAGATCCACAGTTTGGAGACCTTTTTTTTTAAAATGGTTCAAGAGATATTTCTGGTGGTATCATGGATGGAGCTGATGGTCATCAAGACCACTGACTCCCCAGCATGGCATATATATATATATATATATATATATATATATATATATATATATATATTATTTTATTTTATTTTTATTTTTTTTCCGTATTGGGGTACACAGTTCGGTTCTTCATTTTTTTCCCCTCAACTTCAGTGTTTTTGTTTGTATTGGGGCACACAGTTCAGTTCTTTACTTGTGTATTGTTCGTCGCATTGTGTCGTGAGACGTTCTACTCGGAAAAACAGGGAAGAGAGCGAGTTGTAGTAAGTCCCTTGTGTATGTGGGATGTGTGAGAAAGACACGCGTGTCTGGTTCTTTAACTTGTATACAGAGGAGATGAACTGGTGCTATATTTGCATTTTTGGAAATTACCTAAAACTTGAGGAACGTGGCCATGTCCGCATTGGCAGCATTGGCATTTTGCATCAGTTTTTGCAAAGCATAAGCATGGAACCTATACAAAGATTGGATGCTCTTCTGTGTTTTTTCGGATCTACTTCTAGTTTTGGCTTGCAAGGTGTTGACAGCTATAATGGACAGATTTGCACCCTTTTCTGTGTTTTGGACCCAGTCCTGGTTTTGGCTAAAAATACTGACCAATCCTGTCTTTTTTGCCTCTTTAAAAATCCCGCTTTGTCTTTTAAGTCCCTGCCCTAAAATCGTTGCATTGTGCAACTTCCCCTATGAGTCTATACTACTGGTCTTACACATAGGTATCTGGCTGACCTCATCCACCAAGCAAGGAGCTTATCATGTAGGGCGGTGGTCTTCAACCTGTGCCCCTCTCTGGCCGTTGCAGAACTACAGCTCCCAGCATGCCTGGACAGCTGAAGGAAGTTGTAGTCTTGCAACAGGCACAGGTTGCAGACCACTGATGTAGGATCATAAAAATGATCAATAAGTGGTCCTCATAGGCCAGCAAACATAATGGGTCCACTAAAAACTTTATATCAGTAAATTAACACTAAACTTTGGCAAATGGCAATAAGATAAGGATTGGGGGTTATTTACTTGTTACTATCATGTTAAAAAAAAGTTTAAATTCCAAACCATAAATTGCATGCATTGATTTGGTATAGATCAGATGTAGGAAAGAAATTTGGGTGGTCAAATAGGGACTCGTAATAGGAACATTGAGAGTATGAGATTCTGTAAGTCTCAGCTAGGGGGCAGCATTACATTCGTATTGTCAGCTACCCGGTAGACTGCCGCACCTAATGATATGAACTGTGTCTATCCTTTTATTAGTTACTGTAAGTGTCTTTTTAGTGCCCATTTGGTCTTTAGTATATCGTAGAGCCACAATGTCTAGTAACCTGTTGTTGAAGTAGAAGAACCTTATTGCACAGTCCCCATTTGCTCCCTTTGACTTGTCTTGTGCATTGAAGCTGTCAGCACTTGTCCCGCAGTTGGGTTGGTGTCCGTCACTCGCCATCTGCCAGCTGAACCATAAAGTGTTTGCATTTGGATTTTTTAGAAACAAACCTTGTCAGCTGCAGCACGGGTGAATATTTGTGCGTTCCTGTAATACAAATATTGCACACTTAATAAAAAGCACAAGCCAGATTTCGTGTGTTAACGTCTGAGAAGTATGGCAGGGGTCATCACTAGTGTGTAGCCATGAACCATCACTTCTTTCATATGTAAAGTGTCCCCAAGGTGTCACGTCACACCCTGCTCTCCTGCGACTAAAGGGGATTTTGTAGTTGATTCTCGGTATCACATTCTGCCTTAAAACTTTGTACCGAAAGTGATAACTTATTTTTGTCTTTCTTTCACAGTTCTCTGGGTCGATAGATTTGATGGATGACAATGGTACAGATCCAAATAACACCGAAGACATGGATTTTGATCTGACGGGACCATGCTATGCTGAAGAGAACAATGACTTTATACGAATCTTCCTTCCCACCATCTACTCCTTCATCTTCCTTCTTGGAATTATCGGTAATGGACTGGTGGTGCTGGTCATGGGCTATCAGAAGAAGTCCAGGACCATGACTGATAAGTACAGGTTGCATCTTTCTGTGGCTGACCTGCTGTTTGTGTTCACGCTTCCGTTCTGGTCTGTGGATGCCGCCATTGGTTGGTACTTTAAAGAATTCTTATGTAAGGCTGTCCACGTCATTTACACGGTCAACCTCTACAGCAGCGTCTTGATCTTGGCCTTCATCAGCTTGGATCGCTACTTGGCGATTGTCCATGCCACCAACAGCCAAGGATCTAGGAAGCTATTAGCAGAGAAGATTGTCTATGCTGGAGTGTGGCTTCCGGCTATTTTGTTGACTGTGCCCGACCTTGTGTTTGCCAGCGTGACAGACATCGATGGCAGCTATGTGTGTGACCGCATCTACCCAGTGGACAGCCAAAAAGACTGGAAAATTGGGTTCCGTTTCCTCCACATCACAGTGGGACTTGTCTTGCCCGGACTCATCATCTTGACTTGCTATTGCGTCATCATTTCCAAGTTGTCTCATTCAAAGGGCCATCAAAAACGCAAAGCCTTGAAGACCACGGTGATCCTCATCCTGGCGTTCTTCGCATGCTGGCTCCCGTATTATATCTGCCTTACCATTGACACCTTTGGTTTACTTGAACTCTTGAAGTTTGATTGTTACATCGATAACATGCTTCACAAGTGGATCACCATCACCGAAGCCCTGGCCTTCTTCCACTGCTGCCTCAACCCCATCTTATATGCCTTCCTCGGGGCCAAATTCAAGACCTCTGCCCAAAACGCCCTTACGTCTGTCAGCAGAGGGTCCAGTCTAAAAATACTTTCCAAAAAGCGTGCTGGACTTTCATCCGTCTCGACAGAGTCAGAATCCTCCAGTTTCCATTCCAGTTAACAGAGTCTGGAGACCAAGGACTTTATTCTTTGTAATATATATATATATATATTTCTTATTGACTGAGAGGTATAAACCTTATTTATACAGAAATTTTTTCTTTTTTTTTTATATCTTTATTGTAGGCCGGGCCTAAAGACTATTGATTGGTTCACAATAAACTAGTTACATTTGTCCATTACAGTGCCAAATTTATTGTCTCTGTACAGGGACCCTTCCTGCATCTCATGAATGTGACGCTTTTATAGACCTCCCTCCTTCTCTTTGTACTGAACAAAGGACAAACCTGTATGGTTAATGCATTATACCCTCCACCCCCCCCCCCCCATACCCTCCCGCCATGTCTGTATATTTGTACAGATACTACCGTACTGTCTCGTGTGCTATTTATTCTGTGTGTAAGTAGGATAAGGACATAAATAATATAGTACAAGGGCTAGCTAGCACCAGTGTTGTCGTCGTTTTTTTATGGGGATCAGTGTCGGTGTAAGATCGGATTTTATGTTCCATGTAGTAGAATAGAGGACAATGGCCAGTGTGTATTGCAGTATAAATTTTTCCAGGGACCTACATAGGACATAGGTCCTGCAGCAGAAAGCAGAGGCCCCTCTCCTGTATCACTCCACCACATCCAGGACAACATTTGGTCCTCCATATGGTGCTTAAGCCTAGCTCAGTGGGACAACACTCATTAGTAAGTGGACTGGGGCCCTATCCCAAGGCCCCTTGGGTGGCACCTATGTTTCCTTTGTAACAACCCACCATTGGGTAAAGCAGCTGACCTCAGAGATCTCAGGAACTATAACATTGGACCAGTTAGATGTCTTAAGTTCTCATTAATAGTATGGCCCTCAAGGCCATGACATAGAAGTACCCTTGATGCCCCAAGATCACATAGAGTAATATATTACAAGGTATTGATATACAGTGAAACCTCTTTGAGAAGACCACCCACAATTGCATTGAATAGTGGTCTCCTCTGGGGGTGGTCTTCTCAAAAAAATAGTTATGATGCATAATCTATAGTGACCTGGAGGTCCGTCACATAAAATCTGCTCTGGAAAATGGGGCAGTTTCCTCAAAGTGAGGAGGGGGGCTGGGGGGTTTGGGAGAGAGGTTTTACTGTATATAATACCGGTGGACTGATGGGTATGTCTATATCCTCTGGGTGATATTGGTTACTGGGCAAAAAGACACTTCAGAGCTATTATTGATGCAGAAGACAAGGCTGAGGGTCACTGTGGATGTACTGCGCCATGTTGTATGTGATTGCACTTATATGATATGACTGTTAACCTAGGTCTTATGTTTCCGATTCAGTATCGCCGTCCTTACAAGCCACATACTGAACGTTGTATAGAGTGTTTCTTAATAAATTCTTAAGAAATGAAATCACCATTGTGTTTGTCTTCATTGGGATTCAGTATTTAAAAAAAAAAAAAAAACTGTGAAAGTAAAAGAATATGTATATAATACACACCTCAGCTGCTGCAGAACATCATAACACACCTCAGCTGCAGCAGAACATTATAGTGCACATCTCAGTTGTGGCATAGCCTGACAATACAAACCTGAGCTGCTGCAAAACATCATTACACACACCCCAGCTGCTGCAGAAACTCATAATACACACACCTCTGCCGCTGCAGAACATTATAACACACACCTAAGCTGCTACAGAACATTATAATGCACACCTAATTTGGGGCATATCCTCACAAAACAGACCTGAGCTGCTGCAGAACATCATAGCACATACCTCAGCTTCTGCAGTAACTCATAATACACGCCTCAACAGCTGCAAAACATTGTAACACACACCTAAGCTGCTGTAGAACATCATAATGAACATCTCGATTGTGGCATATCCTCACAATACAAACCTGAGTTGCTGCAGAACATCATAGCACAGACCTTACCTGCTGCAGAAGATCATAATGCACACCTCAGTTGGACCATAGCCTTATAGTACAAACCTAAGCGACTGCAGAACATCATAGCACCCACCTCAGCTGTTGCAGAAGTTCATAATGAACACATCAGCTGCTGCAGAACCTCATAAAACATGTCTCAGCTCCTGCAGAACACCTTCCCAGCCGCTTCAGAACACCTAATAGTTGCATTTTCTTGTACTGAATGTGAAGAGGGGCCTCTATAAAGAATAATACAACCTCTACTGTAAATCATCGAGTTCGGTGACCTGAGACAACTCGCTGCCCCATGACCTGTGACCTTTCCCATTTTGTTATGATTACTGTGATGTCCCAGTACAGGATATCATTCCACAGTCCCTCACCTCCGCTCACCTGCAGTGTTCCCCCATAATGTAATTAGTTCTACATTGAATGTAAAGGACCTGTGATATGGTCACATGGTTATTGATCACATGATAATGGTTGTCACATGTTAAAGTCACATGCTTTTTTACCCAGAGAGCACCAGGTGACCAGGTGATCGGCAGCTAGCCTATGGGCTCCTTGCTCAGCCCCCTTTATAAGGAAGGGAGGAGCTGCAATCTGTCTCTTACCCCACACCCAAGTCCAGTCCAGACGTCTCAGAGCCAGTGTCCAGCACATCTGGAGGCCTCAGGCCTAAATTGCAGCCACAAGTCAGTAAGTCAAGTCATCTCTGTCTGTTGTCACCATCTTCAGTCAAGTCTATTATAGTCAGCTTGGCTGTGCTAAAGTCTGTCAAAGTCACTGCAAGTCCCAGCAAGTTGCGAGGTCCCCTGTGTTACTGATCACCTCTCTGGGATCCTGGCCGAACTGTAAAGACTGTACCATCTGTTTACCTCAGTAAAGCTACCGTTAACCCTGACCTGGCCTTGGACTCATTTGCCCTGCCTAAACCAGGACTAGCAGTGCTACCATTCGGGTGGTTCTCGGTTAAAACCACGCCCTGGCGTGACGAACACAAAGGGGTTAACAACACCTGCCCCTAGACTACAACACCTGCCCCATACACCTCACTTCACACCCCGTGGCTTCGCCACATTACCGACCCAACTGCCCAAATCTCTGTTTGTAATTTCCTATTTCATTTAATTCAATCTAAACAGGATAAGCTTTTTTTATGCAGTTTTGAAGCCAAAGCCAGGAATGTCTTCCAATTGGAGGATGTGTATAAAGGAAAGAAAGAGACTTCTTGCTTTGGCTTAAAAACTGATAAAAAATAAATAAAAACCCTGATTGTTGTATAAGGCTGCATTCACACTCGACATTTTGATAGCACGTTTTGATGCAGCTTTCTTTCTCTCTTTCTCTCTCTCTCTCTCCTTTTTCTCTCTCTCCTTTTTCTTTTTCTCTTTCTCTCTCTCTCTCTCTCTCTCTCTCTCTCTCCTTTTTCTCTCTCTCTCTCCTTTTTCTCTCTCTCTCTCTCTCTCCTTTTTCTATTTCTCTCTCTCCTCTCTCTCTCTCTCTCTCTCTCTCTCTCTCTCTCTCTCTCTCTCTCTCTCTCTTTCTCTCTCTCTCCTTTTTCTCTTTCTCTCTCCTTTTCCTTTCCCTCTCTCCTTTTTCTTTTTCTCTTTCTCTCTCACCTTTTTCTTTTTTTTCTCTCTCTCTCTCTCTCTCCTTTTTCTCTCTCCTTTTTATTTTTCTCTTTCTCTCTCTCTCTCCTTTTTCTCTTTCTCTCTCTCTCCTATTTCTCTTTCTCTCTCTACTATTTCTCTTTCTCTCTCTCCTTTTTCTCTCTCTCTCTCTATCCTTTTTCTCTCTCTCTCCTTTCTCTCTCGCTCTCTCTCTTTCTCTCTCTCCCTCTCCTTTCTCTCTCTCTCTCTCTCATTTCTCTCTCTCTCTCTCTCTCTCTCCTTTTTCTCTCTCTCTCTCTCTCCTTTTTCTCTCTCTCCCTCCTTTTTTCTCTCTCTCTCTCCTTTTTCTCTCTCTCCCTCCTTTTTCTCTCTCTCCCTCCTTTCTCTCTCTCTCTCTCTCTCTCTCTCTCCTTTTTCTCTTTCTCTCTCCTTTTTCTCTTTCTCTCTCTTTTTCTCTCTCTCTCTTTTTTTCTCTCTCTCTCTTTTCTCTCTCCTTTCTCTCTCTCTCTCTCCTTTTTTTCTCTGACTCCTTCTCTCTCTCTCTCATTTTTTTTTCTCTCTCCTTCTCTCTTTCTCTCTCTCCCTCCTTTTTCTCTTTCTCTCTCTCTCTCTCCTTTTCTCTCTCTCTCTCTCTCTCTCTCTCTCTCTCTCCTTTCTCTTTCTCTCTCTCTTTCTTTCTCTCTCTCCTTTCTCTTTCTCTCTCCTTTCTCTCTCTCTCTCTCTCTCTCTCTTTCTCTCTCTCTCCTTTCTCTCTCTCTCTCTCTCCTCTCTCTCTCTCTCTCTCGCTTTCTCTCTCTGCCTTATTTCTCTCTCTCTCTCCTTTTTTTCTCTCTCTCCTTTTTTTCTTTCTCTCTCTTTCTCTTACTCTCTCTCACTTTCTCTCTCCTCTCTTCTCTCTCTTCTCTCTCTTCTCTCTCCTTTTTTTCTTTCTCTCTCTCTCTCCCTCTCCTTTCTCTCTCTCTCTCTCCTCTCTCTCCCTCCTTTTTTTCTCTCTCCTTCTCTCTCTCTCTTTTTTTTTCTCTCTTTCCCTCCTTTTTCTCTTTCTCTCTCTCTCTCTTTTTTTTCTCTCTCTCC